>NC_142805.1:39318275-39422195 GCF_049724085.1 Artemia sp. Qi Xiang Cuo
CGTGTGTGTTTGTGTGTTAGTTTTAGTGTGGTTGTGTAAGTTTTTGTGTGTGTGTAAGTTTTGGCGTGTGTGTGTAAGTTTTCGTGTGTGTGTGTGTAAGTTTTGTGAGTGTGTGTGTGTGTAAGTTTTTGTGCGTGTGTGTGTGAGTTTTTTGTGTTCATGTGTAAGTTTGTGTGTGTGTGTGTGTGTGTTTGTGAGTTTTCGTATGTGTGTGTAATTTTTTGGGTGTGTGTGTGAGCTTTAGTGTGTTTGTGTGTATTTTTTTTGTGTGTGTATGTGTGTGTGCAAGTTTTTGTGTGCATTTAAGTTTTTGTGTGCAGGTAAGTTTTCGTGTGCATGTGTAAGTTTTTGTGTGCTTCCCAAATCATAATTTTCTGAAAGGACACACCTATGAAAGGCTAAGAAATCTAGCTTAGAAAGGTCAAAAATAGCAAATTAACCATCCCAAATCATAGGTTTCAGTCAACACACACCTACGAATGGCTATGAAATCCTGCTCAGAAAAGTCAAAAAATATCAACCCACACACCCCCAAATCATAGGTTTCAGACAACAAACACCTAAGAAAGGCTAAGAAATCCAGTTATGAAAAGACAGAAATAGCAAATTACATATCCCAAATCATAGGTTTCAGACAACACTCACCTATGAACAGCTAAGAAACCTAGCTCAGAAAAGTCAAAAATAGCAAACTAGTCATCCCAAACTATATGTTTCAGACAACAAACACCTATGAAAGGCTAAGAAATCCAGCTCAGAAAAGTCAAAATTAGCAATCCATCCACCCCAAATCATAGGTTTCAGACACTACACACCTATGAAAGACTAAGAAATCCAACTCAGAAAAGCCTGAAATAGCAACCCACACATCCCAAATCATAGGTTTCAGACACCACACACCTACGAAAGACTAAGAAATCCGGTTATGAAAAGTCGGAAATAGCAAATTGCACATCCCAAACTATTGGTTTCTGACAACATTCACCTACGAAATACTAGAAAACCTTAGCTCAGAAAAGCATGAAAAAGCAAACAACACATCCCAAATCATAATTTTCTGACAAAGCATACCTATGAAAGTCTAATAAACCTAGCTCAGAAAAGTCTAAAATAGCAAACTATACATCCCAAATCATAGGTTTCAGACACTACACACCTATGAAAGACTAAGAAATCCAACTCAGAAAAGCCCGAAATAGTAATTTACATATCCCAAATCATAAGTTTCAGACAGCATTCACCTACGAAATACTAAGAAACCTTAGCTCAGAAAAGTCTGAAATAGCCAACTACTCATCCCAAACTCGAAGTTTCAGACAACAAACACCTATGAGTGACTAAGAATCCTATCTCTTAAAAGTCCAAAAATCAAACTACAACTCCCAAATCATAATTTTATGAAAGGACACACATATTATAGGCTAAGATATCTAGATCAGAAAAGTCAAAAATAGCAAATTAACCATCCCAAATCATAGGTTTCAGTCAACACACACCTACGAATGGCTAAGAAATCCAGCTCAGAAAAGTAAAAAAAATAGCAACCCACACACTCCAAATCATTGGTTTCAGACACCACACACCTACGAAAGACTAAGAAATCCGGTTATGAAAAGTCGGAAATAGCAAATTACATATCCCAAATCATAGGTTTCAGACAACACTCACCTATGAACGGCTAAGAAACCTAGCTCAGAAAAGTCAAAAATAGCAAACTAGTCATCCCAAACTATAGGTTTCAGACAACAAACACCTATGAAAGGCTAAGAAATCCAGCTCAGAAAAGTCAAAAGTAGCAATCCACCCATCCCAAATCATAGGTTTCATAGAACACACGCCTATGAAAGACTATGAAATCCAGCTCAGAAAAGTCAAAAATAGCAAACTACATATCCCAAATCATCGGTTTCAGTCAACACACACCAACGAAAGACTAAGAAACCTAGCTCAGAAAAGTCAAAAATAGCAAACTATTCATCCCAAACTATTGGTTTCAGACAACATTCACCTACGAAATACTAGAAAACCTTAGCTCAGAAAAGCCTGAAATAGCAAACTATACATCCCAAATCATAATTTTCTGACAACGCATACCTATGAAAGGCTAAGAAATCCAGCTCAGAAAAGTCGAAAATAGCAAACTACACATCCCAAATCATAGGTTTCAGACACCACTCACCTATGAAAGACTAAGAAATCCAACTCAGAAAAGTCAAAAATAACAAACTACAGATCCCAAATCATAAGTTTCACTCAACACACATCAACGAAAGGCTAAGAAACCTAGCTCATAAAAGCCTGAAATAGCAAACTACTCATCCCAAACTATTGGTTTCAGACAACATTCACCTAGGAAATACTAGGAAACCTTAGCTCAGAAAAGCCTGAAGACTCTGTAAGTAGTAAATTACTTAGTAATATGATAATTTTTAGACTGATTTTCGACCAAATGTGTCGACCAAATTTTCACTCTTAGGTTAATAATTTAGAAGTGCCTGAGTTGTCCAACACCTTTGGTCCTCAGTTTTATAGATTATGAGCAAGCGTTCGATTTTGTTGATAGAAGAGCTTTAGTAAACGTTTTATAAATGTATGGTATACCAAACAAATACATTAAAGTGATTAGTGCTGTGTACGAGAATAACAATGCTGTGGTTAAGGTAGGAAATATGGTTAGAAGCTGGTTTTGTGTTAAATCAGGAGTTCAGCAGGGTTTTGCTCTATCCTCCTTTATATGAATTATTTTGATGGACTTTGTCTTAAGGACCACAGGAAATGCAATGGGAGACCACGGAATCAAATGCGGAGGGAAAAGTCTCCTGGACTTAGATTATGCTAATGATTTAAGCATCCCAGATGAAAGTGTGAGCAAAATGAATGAAGTTTTAGAGGGTTTGCGAGTTCAGGGTGCTAAAATAGGTGTGAAAATTAATGTTAAGAAGACTAAGTCACTAATGCTAGGAATAAGTGAAGATGAAAAGGTGACGCTAGGTAATGAAAACATTGATCAGGTGGGCTCCTTCGCTTACCTTGGTAGTATTATTAGTAAAGATGGTAGGAGCAGTGAAGATGTTAAAAGTAGAATAGCCAAGGCTCAGGGTGTTTTTTCACAGTTAAAAAATTTTTGGAAGAATAGGAAGATAAGTCTGGAAACCCAGGTTAGAATATTAGATGCTACAGTGATGACAGTGGTCAAATACGGCTCTCAAACATGGACGCTCCGAAAAGCGGATGAAGATTTCCTAGATGTTTTCCAGAGAAATTGCTTAAGGATTGTTCTGGGTACCCGGCTGACTGACCGTATTTCAAACAATAGGCTATACGAAAAATATGGTTCAATACCGCTTTCTAGGGCTATGATGAAAGAAAGGTTTAGGTGGCTAGGGCACGTTGTGTGGATGAAGGATGACAGATTGCCGAAAATTGTTCTTTTCGGCCAACCGTCTAGGGCTAAACGAAAGCAGGTCGTCCTCGTCTGGGGTGGGAGAACGTCATAAAGAAGGATTTAGATGGAATGGGAACTTCGTGAGCAGATGTAAGAAGGGAGGCCTTGAATAGATTGGGGTGGAGGAGGAGCGTGTGTAGCTGTCATGGCCTCAGGTGGCTTGATACTGCGGTGAGTTGTTAGCAGTAGTAGCATTAGATGAGAATGTATTTCAAGTTTGTGGGAGAAAGAATAAGGGCCAGACGGTTATGAAAAGTTCTTCAAGGAATTTAGTGCAAGACTTGAAGGCCAAGAATTGCAACTATGGCAATCACCTGTGGATAAATCTCCGAGTCTTACTTTGTATAGAGAAGTGAAAGAGAATTTTGGACGGGAGTTTTATTTTAAGCTGGGGTTGCCCATTAAGAATATGAGAATTTGGATTCAGAATCGAGCTATTTGTCTTCCAATTTATGTTAAGGTTGTAAGGAAAATGAGGGAAGGTCCGGAGGCCGAATCGGTCCGGTGGGGATCGATTATCCAAGAATGGGAAAATAGGCTGCTTCATGAGTTAATGGGGTTTAGGTGTCCCCGTTATATTTTTACAGTAGGAAATTTTGTATTGAAGGGAAGGATGTCAAATGGAGAATTTTTCTTTAGCATTTGTCTTTTTTATATGGCTTTAAAAGGCTTTTAAATACAGATTATTTTTATTTTTATTACTAATCGTTTAATTCTGTTACCTAATTCACTGAAATGTCTTCAATGCTTCTCAAGTGCATAAAAGTAATGAGGCACTTGACAATAAACTAAAAGAAGCCCAATATTAGGGCTTGTATTGGATACGCCTATACAAGGCCAAGACATGAAATTATAACTAGGTTTAATTATGTAGCATGGACTTATAAAACGAAACAAAATATATGTATATGCTTAACTGCTTGAGATATAACCAATAACAAAAAAACAGAAGGCTAAATAAGTATATTTTAGTTCCCAGCATCTCAGGCGATGATTTCTCACCTGCTCAAGAAATATTGGCGGTTCAACCACATCCCTCACATTTCCAGGAAAGCATACTCCAAACAGTGGGCAGAATTATACGTAAGCTATGGAAGAAATCATTCCTGCTTGAGTTTTGATTTATCAATGATCTACCACTAAAAGATTTTTACCATATGAAATTAGCTTATGAATAGAAGATTTTCAAAGAATCAGCAGCCTAATAGGAATTAGCAAGTAAATAAAGATCGAAAGAGATGCTGAATTGGTCAAACGAGCCATATAGTACTAATATCAAATAATGTGTGGATGTCACAAATTTTACTAACTTGAAAGAGTCTCTGTGTTGTGTATTTCTCAATAAAAAAAGTAAAATTATTTTGCAAATTACCAATGAGTTCTAGGGATATGCCTCTTTGGTTGAATTAATTTAAAATTTCGCAATAAGTGGTTTGGTATTATAGTGACTAATAATCATGACCTATATTTCATAATTAATTCAGTGACTTTCTATCCTTTCGGAACAATTGGCTTGGGGTAGTTACATGTAATACTGATCTATATATATTAATTGAATTATTGGATTTTATTATTATTGGATATTTTTGCATTTTTGATTATGTGAAGTAAACCTTCTGACGAATTTCAATTAATATTTGGCATCCATATCCTTCACGCCCTACAGCACGCAGGATTCATTCCTACCTAGAGGCAATTACGCTGCACCTAAGGTGGCAGGAAAAAAGTAAGCAGAAGAGGGGTGACACTGTATTTAGCACGAGCCGTAGTACCCATCGATCTTGCCCGTTAAATTGCGGGGACAAGGTAGACAGCGCTAAACGCTTCAGTTACTTCTCTCGTGCTTACCTCTCCGGAGATGGACTTGTAAATTTCATTTTTTCTCACCTAAAGGACTGGCTATTTTCTATGGAAAACTATATTGGATTAGGGATCTTACTGATTGATTTGGAATCGCGCAAAATTGGTAGTTTCTATACGTGTCTGTCCAGTTTTGAACTTTCTGTTGCAAAACATTACAAAAGAAAATGATACCGTTATTAAGATTGCTGCAAAATTTTTGCAAAACATGCGATAAAGGAGGCACGAGGATGTGTGCAAAACTGCCTTGAAATTTGATGCTCTCAAAAGGCGTAGGGACTCACATCCAAGGGCAATATCTTTTATAATTTTTTCGTGGTTTGTTGAGTTGTTTTTAGCGCGCAAGAAGGAGCTACTCCTTTTTGTAATAGTTGATCCTTGGGACGCACCACCTATCCCTAATGAATCAAGCACTATTATAGCATCTAGTTTAAACGGGTACGTGAGGACGTTTAATTTTCTCGTTGAAAAGCAGGAAACCTCGATAAAGCCCCCATGTCCTATAGTCTGGCCCTCAGCGCAAGCTCAAGCGCAATGTTCTGAACAACTTGAATATTCGAATCCCAACAAATCGATGTGAGTTTGTGGAGAAACTCATTTGTACCGGTAAAGTCCGGCCTACTGTGGTGTGACGAAAAATCAGCGGCTGCCCTTGTTGCTGCAATATCGAGCACACTAAATATTAGAGCGAAGGTAGTGATGGACGAATATGCCGGCATTATCTGGATGGACCATGAAAATGAAGTTTCACAAATGCCTCTTCCAGTTAGAAGTGTGAACAGTGCAAGCAGATTCGGTAATACGTCGGTAGTCCAGTTAAAATTCATATCAAAAGATGAATTAGATCGTACTATTAAAGACGGAATCAAGATTGAATATGGTTTATTTCGAGTTACGTTGCCGATTGAGAATCCGATGCAATGTCACAATTGTGAAGGCTTTGATAATTTTGCTAGAGACTGTTTTAATCCAACTAAATACAGCAAATGTGTCCGTAATCATAGCAACAGTGACAGGAGCTTTCAGGAGCAGTCTTTTTCCTGTGCCAACTGTGGTGGCAATCATCAAAGCAACAGTCTGTCGGCTTCAGAGGTCAAGAAATATCTACCTACTCGAGGGTCTGATGTTAGAAGTGAAACTATAAACCGTGCGCGTTAATATTGGCTCCAACCCTAGTGGAATAGCTTTTGTATTTTTTTCAGAATATTAATAGCACCCGGGAAAAAATAAGAACTTTCGAGAACCTGTCATTTAAGTATCATATTTTCTGTTTAGCCAAACACTTGCTTAATGTGAATAACTCTTCAATGCTAGAAGTTTCGTCTGACCGTTTATTTCTTATTAGACCCGCTAAAACTACTGCTGACTGTCCATCTGGTGGCTTATTAGTTGCTGTAAATAAGAAGTTTAGATGTAGTCGTTTTGAATCTAGAGATATATACCTTGTAGTTGATTTAGGTAGTATTGTTGTTGCATGTGTTCATATGCCAACTAATTATTGAAATGCTACATCTAGCCGACAATATCCTAGGGATTCTTATGCGTCCCTGTCAAAATTATTGCAAAAAGTTAAATCATCAAATAAAGCACATTTTATATGTGGCGAATTCAACTCAGACCTCAAAGATGCTGCTGCACCTTATGTTGTAAAAATTACGTTATTTAGAATTTCGGTTACTGTTTGCCTGAGTCGCTCCTTACTAAAATTTCGTTACCACAATGTGTCAAATCCAAGTTTTTTGTTTAGAGCTGATAACTTCAAAGTGGAAAAAATAGGTGTATTTTATTGAAATCTAAGAAATTATTTGACAACTCGTGAAAATTTTTATAGGGGGGGGGGGTTTGGTTTTAGAGACTTCTGCTCATGTGCTTTCATGAACGACGTTCACTGTGTATTAAAATCATGTTTGGACTAAAACTCTTTTTTAGACTTGTCTGACCTTGACCGTCTTGGCACTATCGATTCACTTCGACCTGATTTCAGTTGTCTATAGCTGTTGGCTGCTGTATTTCCACTCTCAGAGAAGAGTTCAAATTCGCCGCATTTGGAAGTATTTCGTTCACTGCATTGGAATAATGCTAGGACTTGAATATTTAATGTGCTTAGGACTGCCTCCAATTTTATGCTTTGGTAAGTGTTCGGTCCAGATTATCTTTATGACTTCATCTACTGATCAATAATAAGACGAAACAAAATGCTCTAAGGCTTATATCTTCTTTCACTTTACACTTATGCTAGTGTTGATGTGGTATAGATTTTACCATCAGTGTTTTCAAGGAATGAAGAATTGCTTTCAAAAGTGAATATATCGAACAAAATTTTAGTAAAATAAAATCCGAAGAAATTAATACTATACTAATAAAGTAAGAAACATATCGTTGAAAGGAATGTATTTACAGCAACTAGGCCCATAAGTATTTTTATTAATTTTGTTTTGTGAGAGTCAGTTCCTAATAAATTTTCAAAAAAACAAAAACAGCAGAAAATGGTTTCAAACCTAGATAGAGGGATAAATTGAGAAAAATACAAAATTTGCCTTTATGCCAAACATACAAGAAATTATGGGAGAAATCAAAGAATTCTAGTGATATTTTGGAGGATTGACTTTTCAAAGTTGGAGAGAGTATTTTTTTTTTTATCAGATTCGAAAAGAAATGCAACAACATGTGTCTCATATCAAATATGTAGCTTGTTATAGGGCAGATCGCTAATATTTAGAAGACGTGGGACCTCCCCCTCTTCCCCTGCTTACATTTCTGACTTGAACTATGTTAAGCTAATGACTCCTCCTTATTCCTCACTCTTGTTTAAAATTATTTACACGTAAAAAAACGACATAACATGTTTCTGAAGATAATACTATTAATGGAAAAGAAACTAACAAAACCAAATAAATAAATTTTATAGCTTGAAATAGTGCAAAATAGAAAATAAAAATTAGTGCAAAAGTGAAAAAAAATGTGGAACCTTCCTTTTCAGATTACACACTTGAGAATTTGGATCGCAAAGATCGGAAAATAAACAGTTTTTACGATCCATATACCAGACAATTAGCTTAGGCTCAGTTGAAATCTACATTGTAGGCATATGATTATTAAATATTTAATGTATAAAGATGGTACTTTGATGGGTTAGGTTAGGTTTTTTATATAATGCGATCTGCCCTTCCATAACTCTTTGTTGTAGTTTCCATAATTTTGCTACTAAAATATCATATTTTCATTATATTTTGGTATATTTCATTATGACTAACCTAACTTCAAGTCCTGAGTGTGTACTAGCTAACAAGAAAGTACCGTAATATGATGCATACTTTAGTTTATTAATTTACTAAGTTTTATACTGATAAAGTATGGGTATTTAGGCCTAGACCTGTTCTGAATTTTACGAAATGGCTTTGGGAATCCTCTCTACCGCAAGCTTCTTTGTCCTTCCTATCCCTGGAAGGAGAATTCTACCTGCAAGATATCGTATTCGGGTCAGGGTGGGCCAATCAAAAGTTTTCCTAGCCAGAGCCATGAATGCGAAAAGTGTTACAGGGTGACCTTGAGAAGTAGCGAACATACACAAAATTACAGCTCATTAAACAGCGTTTGAGTGTATTATAATTTGAGTAATTGTCAGTTCCTTTGGATTTCGTTTATTTTTCTGTGGCTATTAATCATCGTTCTTGCTATGTTGTCTTATTGCGGTTTGCCCCTTCCTCAACACCTCACTTTTTACACAATCGTTTGACCTTTTGCCTTAATTCTTTAATAACTATAGCGTAAAGAGAGAGGTATTGAGGAGGTTGACCCCCCTCCCCTTATTTACGGAATAATTTCGGTTCGTTTTAAGTTTTAATGTTGTTCCTTACTTTCAGTTAAGAAAAACCTGCTGTCTTTTATTTGATTTCTGATCTTTCTTAAATAATGCCAGAAATTCTACCCTACCCACCTCCAAGGAAGTATCCCAGCACAAAAATTCAAAAACAGCAAATGGAATTATGATAAAACAACACATTTTTAATTTTTAGCAGGAGAAGCCGAAACCTTATTTTGCGAAAAAAATGAAAACCTTTTAATAACTAGCCCAGTTCTTTTATTTTTACTATGCATAGAATGATTTTATAAAATTATAAAGATAGATAGATAGATAGATACTTATTGCAAAACAAAAGCCTCTTTGGGCCATGGCAAAAACAAACACAGTTGCATATAAAGTCAAAATGCATGATAATCACATATATAACAATAACTAAGCATAGCCCGTAGCAAATAAAAATAAAATTACATAGCAATTGCAGCGTAAACGCACACACAATACTATAAAACTAACTCACATAATAACACACGATGTCACACACATAATAATAATAATAATAATAATAATAATAATAATAATAATAATAATAATAATCGTGTATTCAAAAGCCTTTCTACAGGGCCATATACACTATCCATCAAGTATAACAGGAAAACAAAAGTAAAACTCCCTTCAGCATTTTTATTCCAAACCATAACAAATCTTCTTCACAATAGTTCCTTTCTTATCTTTAGTGCCTGATCAAAAAATCTATATAATCTACACATGAGGCTAGGTACCGTCTGAGACAACATACCCCGAAGTGAAAAATTACTTTTCCCCAAAATATTCTCCCTCCAATCAGTAAGCCCCTGGCACCGGCACAGAAAATGGTCCAGATTTTCCTCTTCAATATTACAAATGGGACACATGTACCTAGACGCCGGGAACTCCTTACCTCTCTCAAATACTTTACTCCTCCATCTTAAAGGCAAACAGTTGGCCCGCAGCTGCAACCAATATGACAAATACTTACTTGGCAAATTAAATTTAAAGTAAATCTCCTGGCCAAACACCTTTTTAACATCCTTATAAACGCTTAATGTCTCGGATCTCTCAATTTCATTCCCCCATGTCTGTTTCTCCTGATCTTCTAATCTTTGTCTAACTATTACTATTATATAAAGTGTTTTTTTGCTGTCAACCTGGATAAATCCCCTCCACGGAAAATGTTCCCCAAAAAATACCACCCCCCAATGGAAAGTTTTCCCGCAGAAAACTCACCCGTAAAAATTTTTCCCACGGCAAATCCTCCAAGGAGAATTTCTTCGACGGAAAATCCCCCCCCCCCAGAAAAATCCCTTGGGAATTTCAACCCCGCTGATAATTTCCCCGTGGCAATTCCTCTGGAAAACCTCAACATGGAGAATTTAGTCACCAACAAATAAAAAAAGTTCTTGTAGGAATTATGGCCAATTTCCCCCTGTGAAGTTTACCTTGGAAAATTCATCCCCGGAAGCTTGGCTCCCCGTGGAAAACTCTCCCAGAGAACATAGTTCAATTATCATTATTGAATATCCAATCTGTTGAGAAATAAAAATGTTGGAATCCCACACCCGAATTGAATTTTCAATCAAGTTCACGGCATTCACCTAACACAGTGGTCAGCAGCCATTTTAGTTAAGAGACTCAAATATAAACAATGGGACGATTATTTGATACTTGTCAGGAATATATATCTATTAATGCATCAAATCTATTTCATAGCTTTAAACCTTGACTCATTTACGAGTGCCTAACCCGCAATTGCCCCCACCCACAAATATTACTATTTACATTATTTCTACCCTAGGATGAAAGGATGATATATATATATATATATATATATATATATATATATATATATATATATATATATATATATATATATATATATATATATATATATATATATATATATATATATATATATATATATATATATATATATATATATATATATATATATATATATATATATATATATATATATATATATATATATATATATATATATATATATATATATATATATATATATATATATATATATATATATATATATATATATATATATATATATATATATATATATATATATATATATATATATATATATATATATATATATATATATATATATATATATATATATACCTCATTGATTATTTTATAGGAAATCGAAGACTGGCAGGATCAATACAAGATACTAGGGTATATAGGAGTACTGTTATTGATATTAAAAGTAAAGATCACCATATAGTAGTGTCTAGAGTTACCATAAAGCTGAGATTTCGGAGGAGTAACTACCTCCCGGGAAGTTATGATGTTGGTTGACTCCAGGATAAGAATTTGAAAGAAAATTTCCAGGAACAGTTGAATACTAAACTTAAGAGTTTAAAATTTGGAAATTTGCAAGATGGTTGGAAAATTTTTTTTTAAATAATTTGGGAAGTTGCTAAGGGTTTCTTAGGGAAGAAAGCTAGAACTGTAGCTAAGACCATTAGTGAAAAAGCTTTATGTTTAATACTAAGGAGAAGGGATTTGTACAATAATTATCTGAGTGATAGGTCATATGAAACAAAGGGAATGTAAAGAAAGTGGAGAAAGTATTATAACTGGAACTAAGGAGGTGTGAAATGGAGGCGATGGGTAAAATTGCCGAGGATCTGGAAGATACACCTAGACGGAATAATAGTAAAATATTGTACTGGCATGTAAATAAAGTGAGAGGGAGTAGTCAATCCAGACTTTACCAAGTTAAAGAAAGGGACGGGGCCACACTTAGTGATAAGGGTAGAGTTAAAGAGAGACGGGCAGAACATTTTGAGAATTTGCTAAACCAAGATAAAGTTGCAGGAAAAGATAGATAGAGGAAAAGATAGAGGAAAATAAAAAAGTTTGTAATACCTTGGATGTAAAGGAAGATTTATTTTCTGAGGAAGAATTAACAACAGTACTAAAAGAAATAAAGAATAATAAGGCTCCATGTGCTGATAGTGTGGTAAATAATTTTCTTAAATATCGTAGCTCTGAGGTTAGAAATAAATTACTGAAGATTATGAATAAGATTTTTGAAAAAAAACTGAAGTACCTAAAGATTTTAGGAAAACCTTAATTAAGCCGCTTTGAAAGAAATGTGATAAGAGTGAGTGTAGTTATTGTCGAGGCATTAGTATGTTCTTTCTAGGTAGCAAATTACTTAGTAATATGATATTTTTTAGAACAAGATATGCTGTAGAAAAAGCCTTAAGAAAAGAACAGTACGGTTTTAGAAAAGGTAGAGGATGTTGCGACCAGACTTTCACTCCTAGCCTAATAATAGAGAAGTGTCTGTGTTGTAAAACACCTTTGGTCCTCAGTTTTATAGATTATGAACAAATGTTAAATTCTGTTGATCGAAGAGCTTTAGTAATGGTTTTATCCTTGTATGGTATACCAGACAAACACATTAAAGTGATTAGTGCTATGTACGAGAATAACACTGCTGCGGTTAAAATAGGAAATGAGGTTGGAAGCTGGTTTCTTATTAAATCAGGAGTTAAGCAGGGTTGTGTTCTATCCCCCTTTATATGGATTATTTTTATGGCCTTTGTCTTAAGGAGCACAGGAAAGGCAATGGGAGACCACGGAATCAAATGGGGAGGAAAAATTCTCCTGTACTTTGTTTATGCCAATTATTTAAGCATCCTAGATGAAAGTGTGAGCAAAATGAACGAACTTTTAGAGGTTTTGTGAATTCAGGGTTCTGGAATAGGTTTGAAAATTAATATTAAGAAGACTAAGTCAATGAGGCTAGGAATAAGTGAAGATGAAAAGCTGACGTTGGGTAACGAAAAGATTGATCAGGTGGGCAGCTTCACTTACCTTGGTAGTAATATTAGTAAAGATAGTGGGAGCAGTGAAGATGTTAAAAGTAGAATAGTCAAGGCTCAAGGCGTTTTTTCACAGTTAAAAATAGTATGAAAGAATAGGAAGATAAGTCTGCAAACCAAGATTAGAATATTAGAAGCTATAGTGATGACCGTGGTCAAAAATGGCTCTTAAGCATGGGTGCTCCGAAAAGCGGATGAAAATTTGCTACATATTTTCCAGAGAAATTGCTAACGGATTGCTCTGGGTACCCCGCTGACTGGCCGTATTTCAAACAGAAAGCTGTACGAAAAATGTGGTTCAATACCACTTTCTAGGACTATAATGGAAAAAAGATTGAGGTGGCTAGAGTACGTTGTGTGGATGAAGGATAACAGATTGCCGAAGATTGTCTTTTTCAGCCATCCGTCTAAGGCTAAATGGAAAGCAGGTCGTCCTCTTCTGGGTTGGGAGGATGTCATAAAGAAAGATTTAAGGAATATGGGAACTTCCTGGTAGGGTGTAAAAAGAGAGGTTTTGAATACATTGGGATGGAGGAGGAGCGTGCGTAGCTGTGGTGACCTCAGGAGGTTTTTTGCTGCGGTGGGTTGTTAAAAGTAGTAATTGTAATTGTTGTAGTAGTAATAGTAGAAGTAGTAGTAGTATACGTAAACAATCGGAAAAGTTCATAACTTGCAGCCTTTTCACCGGGGGCCGGGAATCATTTCATCCCCAAAGGCATGGTTACTGGACCTTTCAACTATTTGAACAAAATGACTATCTAAATATTTCGTCGGACGACTTTGGACGAAAACGGGGAGGGGGGGGGGCTAATTACCGTCCAACCTTTTGGTCACTTAAAAAGGGCACCAGATCTTTTGATTTCTGTTCAAATGAGCAAGAAAACACAACAGATTTTCCATAATGTCAGAACACGAACAGAAAGTTGAAAAGTACTAAACAGACATACAGAATTTTCACAATTCAGAAACACACTTACAGAGCTTTCAAAAAAGTAAGAAACAAGTGAACAGTATTGTGAAACGAATCAGAAACACGTCAAATAAAACGAAATTTTTTTTAAAGATCATTAACATGCAAATAGACTTTTCACGAGAGTCAGAAACGCATGAACAGAATTTTTAAAAAGATAGAAACTTGTGAACATGCACGAATGTATTTTTGAAAAAGAGTCAGAAGCCTGCGAACACAATTTACAAAAAGTAAAAAAAAGTGAATAGACAGCAATAGATTTTTCATAAAGTCAGAAACAGGCAAACGAAATTCAAAAACACACGAACAGAAATTTGAAGAGGTCACGTAAGAAGAAAGATTAAAGAAAAACCATAGGTGTAGTGATTCATGAAAGCCAATTTTTTCTTTGTCAAGACAATGGAATAGATTTTTTTATCAACTACATTCAGCTAAGGTTTGGCACGGTGGTTTATTTGTCACGGCGCGTGAAAACTAAACCTAACTTAACTTAAAAGCGTAAAAGCGTTTCTTCTGTTTCTTTAAGTATGTGAACTTTCATGACAAAAAAACCTTAGGTGAATGTCGTTAAGAAAAAACCGTTCCATCACAACCGTTTCATCACAAATCACTACAATTAGGTTTTTTTTTTAATGTTTCGTCTTACGTGACCTCTTCACACTTCTGTTCATCTGCTTCTGATTTTTGTTTACACGTTTCTGACTTTATGAAAAATTTATTGGTGTGTATTCACTTGTTTTTAACTTTTTAAAAATTCTGTTAACATTTTTCTGACTTTTTAGAAAAGTATATTCGTGTAGGTTCACATGTTTCTGACATTTGCAAAATTTCTTGTCGCATTTTTGTGACTTTAAAAAAAATATATTCAGGTGTGTTTACTTATTTCTGACTTTTTGAAAATTCTTTTCGCTTGTTTCTAACATCTCTTCCTTAGTTTCTGACTTTTGTGAAAATTCTATTCGCATATTATCGGATTTATGAAAAATGAATCCGTCAATGTTCACTTGTTTTCTTGTTTTTTCTTAAAAATACTGTTCACTTGTTTCTTATTGTTTTGAAAGATATTTGTATGTGTTTCTTACTTTTGAAAATTCTTTTCGTCTGTTTTTTAATTTTTCAACTTTTTTTCTGTTCTGACTATGGAAAATCTATTGGTGTGTGTTCAGTTAAATTGACTTTTTGAATATATCGATTTATTTTAAGCGTATGCGTCTGAATTGTTCGGGGTCCACAATTTATTCGGGATATGGATTTAAGCCAACAGATTCCAGTGAAGAAATGACACTACTTTATCTCTCTAGGTTAAAATCTAAGGGTTTAAATAATCTAACAGTAGTAATAAAACCAGATTTATCTTAAGTGTATAGTTCCGATATATCCGTGGTCCCTAATTTATTCGACATATTATTTTTGGCCATAAGATGTAACTGGAGACTTGAGAGTATTTATTCACACGAAAGTAACTTAATTTTCTAAACAATCTAACAATAGTAATAAAAAGAGATGTGTTTTCAGCGTATGTGTCTAAAATGCTCGTGGTCCACAGGCTACTCTAAATATACTTTTTACCCGTATGATTTTACCAGAGATTTGAGAGTAATTATTTTCTCAAGATTGAAATCTAAGTTTCTTAAAACTATCTAAAAATAGTAATAAAATAAGATACATTTTAAGAATGTGCGTCTGAAATACCCATTGTCCACAAGTCACTCGGAATATTCCGAGTGAAAGTACTGAAACATGAAAGTACTTTTTTTTCATAAGAATGAAACCTGTGTATCTTAAAACTATCTAACAATAGTATTGAAATCAGATATATTTTAAGTGTATACGTCTGAAGTGTCCATGGTCCAAAGGTTACTGGAGATATGCATTTTAGTCAACATATGGCATTGAAACATGAGGTTGCTTTATTTTTCAAGATTGAAATCTGAGTTTCTTAAAATGGTCTAACAATAGCAATAAAAACAGTTATATTTTAAGCATATGTGTCTGAAATACTTAAGGTCCACAGGTTACTCAAAATTAACGTTTTAAGAAACTCAAGGGGCAAATTTCTCAAGAGGCGAATTTTATAAGTATCTGCATGTAGAAGATTAGATCTAAAGAAAATCTATTAAAGAAAAAGAAAAAGACACTTTTTGTCCATGTATTGTTACTAATAAACAAATTTGCAAACATTATTTGAAAAAAATTTTCTTAGGGACACTGAATCAGAGTTATGTAGGTAGAAAAGTGTATTTTCCACTATGCAGCTATTCAGGCGAGAGCTATTCAGCTATTCAGTACGAGGCAACGACCTTTCTTATTGCAAAAAGGACGGAGGGCGGGCCACGACGTTCAGGGTGACAACTTCCTTCTTTATTCCATTTTGTCTTATAATATTTTTGTAATTTTTGAAATTTTATTTTTACTAGTAGAGAGTGCAGTTACCAATAAGTATTAGCAAATCGAATCAGAAATTTTCATTTGCCTTATTTTCATCACCATTCCTTGTATATAAATTAAATACAAACAATAAGTTTTTTTCAACTGAAAGTAAGGAGCAGCTCTAATACTTAAAACAAACAGAAATTATTACATATGTTAGGGGAGGTACCTCCTCCTCGATACCTTACTCTTCAACCTATAGTGTTTCAAGTTGTTTTTAAAAATATATTTATTGTTCTAGTTAAACGACCTTTGTGTCTCATGAGTCATTCTTTAAGATTTAGGACGAAAAGTTAATCTTTGTGTAAAGAGCAAGGCATTGAAAAGGGGCAACCCCCTTTATATACAAAATAAATTTCTGTTTGTTTTAGGTTTTCTTGCTTCTCCTTACTTTTTGTTGAAGAAACTTTTTTTCTTTTTTAATTTCTGGTCGTTATTTTAAATAATTCCGAGAAATCCTGGTTCTCCTCCATGGAAAATGCCCTCCCCCATGAAAAATCTCTCCATAGATAGTTACTCTCATGTAAAATACACCCTTTCCTTTGCAGAATAATTCCCCCCAGACAATTCCATTCTCGCTAAAAATTCCCCCTGGAAACTTCTTGCGGAGTATTCCACCTGAAAAATTCTTCTCAGTACAGTTTAATTTGGAAAAGACTTTACTTTCTTATTTTTTTTTAAAATCATTCCGGAGATTCGCCCCCTCCGTGGAAAAAATTTCCCAGAAACAACCACCCATCCCAGGGTAAAGTTGCTTCCGCAAAAAAATTCTTCATGGAGGATTTCTTCCGCGGGACCCCCACCAAACGGATAGATCCTCTAGACAATTCCAGCCCTGTAAAAATTTCTCCCGGAAAATTACCTTTAACACCTCTACGTGTAAAATTGGGTTGGCAGAGAGAAAGTATGACTAATAAAAAGAATTATATAGGCTATAAGAATTCTGGCAAATCTCCAGTATAAAATTTGCCCTGGAAAGTTCACTCACGGAAACTTCCCTCTCCAACGAAATCTCCCGTGAACCCCCCCAGAAGAAAATTAACCCCCCCCCCTCCCAAAGGTCTTTATGCTTCCCAATAAGAAAATACTGGACGTAAACAATGGATAAATTTAATAACTAACAGACATTCCCCACGGCTGTGGGGGTCAAGTTAGCGGCAGAGGCATAGTTATTGTACCTTTCAATTATGCTGAAGATAATGGCTATCAGACCACTTTGGGTGAGGGAGGGGGCACGGAACGTGAGAGGGGTATTTCTGTTCTCCAATGTTTTTGATCACTTAAAAAGACCCCCGGAAAAAAACATACCCCCGAAAAAAACATATTAAGATTTAAAATTTTTCTGACAAAGAAAAATTTTAAATACCACATTTTTACAGTAGGCTTCTCTGATAGGCTGAATCTGATGGTTTGATTTTCATTAAAATTCCTTGACTTTTTTGGGATGCTTTTCCCTTCTTCAAAATCAGGCTAATTTTCTCAGGCTGTTAGCTTATGGGTAGCAGTAAACTTAATAAAGCTTATATGTTTTTAATCAGAATCAAAAGGCGGTTCCTTTGATGTATCTATTTATAACAAAATTCCGTTTTGTAGATTTTCGGTAACTATTGAGCTGAGTCGCTCCTTACTTTAATTTCGTTACCACAAACTGTTTGATGAATATAAGTAGACCTAATTTAAGCAATTTTAAATTGAATTTGGTAGAATAAATTAAAAAATTAGGAGCAATCATTACGACGAGTAATTAATTATTTAGCAGAGGTTAAATAAGAGACGTAAAATTTAAATAAATGGAAATTTTTGTTAACAAATGAAAATTCTGGTAATAAATGAAAATTTTGTTAGAATTTGGTGTGAATATTTTTGGGAATAGGGGGGGGGCACTAATCAAGATTTTTCCCTGGACACATGAGAGAATAGAACCGCCATTGAATACAATAGTTCGTCTTTCAAAGTCGTGGCGATTCCTGTAGCAATTTTAAATTTTGTTTTTTGATTGTTGTGGCTTCAGTAGCATCCAAATATCTAACCAGTCAAACAGATCGTGGTAACGAACTGTAAGTAAGAAGCGACTCATCCCAATAGTAACCGAAACCTTAAAAATCGAAATTTGATAACAATAGATATATTAAAAGAATATACTTTTTAAGCTGATTCCAAATATATAAATTTACTATGTACAATGTTACTAATCAAAAGCTACAAGCCTGAGAAAATTAAGCTGATTTTCTCAAAAGGGGTAAATATTCCCCAAAAGTCAAGAAATCTGATTAAAAATCGTAGCATTAGATTCAAGATAAGAAACCATACTGTAGAGGTTTCAAATTCCAAATTGCGAAAATGTGGAATTTTGCTTTTTTTTCCCAGAAGAAAGATCACAAATGTATGTTTAATTGTTTTTTTTTTGTTTTTTTTTTCAGAGGTGATCAAAGCGAGCCAATTTCAAGACAATAGAATGGTGTTTTTTATTCTCAATGACATTCGCGTAAGGCTTTTGTTATGACAGTTTACGTAAGACGATAAAGTACTGTTGTGTCCCAAGTGGGACACTTACCAATATTGGTAAAAATTGTAATCTGAGTTACTTGTGGGCAATGGGTATTTTGTATACACTTTAAATATATCTTATTTTGCTACTATAATTAACTCATTTTCAGAAACTTAGATCTCAATTTTGTTAAATAAACTGTTTTCATATCTCAAGTGGCATCATAGGAGTAAAAACTATAGTTCAAGTAACATATGGGCCAATAATATTTCAGACACATATACTTAAAATATCTAGTTTTATTACTATTGTTACATTATTCTAAGAAAAAATATTTCGGTCTAAAGGAATAAAGCACTTTCATAATTCAAGTGGATTCATATGAGTAAAAAGTACATTTCGAGTAACTTGTCGACCGTGAGCATTTCACACGAATAAAATTAAAATATATCTGATTTTATTACTACTGTTAGATTGTTTTAGGAAACTGAGGTTTCATTCTTCTGAAACAAACTACTTTCATGCCTCAAGGGGCATCTTAAGACTAAAAAGTATATTTCGAGTAACTTATGGACCATGGGTATTTCAGATGCATACACTCAACATATATCTAATTTTCTTACTTTTGTAAGATCGTTTTAAGAAACTTAGGTTTCATTCCTGAGAAATAAATTACTTTCAAGGGTCAAGGGGGATTATATGGGTTAAATATTCATTTCAAGAAAAATGTGAACCAGGAGCATTTCAAGACGCATAAACTTAAAATACATCTGATTTATTACTATTGTTAGATCGTTTTAAAAAACTTTGGTGTCATTCTTGTAAAAAAAAATCACTGTCATGTCTCAAGCTGCATCTTATGGCTAATTTGGAAAAAATTTGAGACCATACAATGCCCCTTCAGACCTGAAAGTACTTTATTTCACAAGAATTAAACCTAAGTTTTTTAAAGCACGAGTTACTCAAGATATATTGTTTTGCCAACAGACACCACTTGAGATGTGACAGTACTTTTTTTTATCGGCATTGAAATATAAGTTTTTTAAAGTGATCTAACAATTGTGATAAAACCAGATATATTTTGTATGCATCTGAAATACTCGTCATCCGCAAGTAAGTCGAAATATTCTTTTGAGCCATAAGATGTCACTTGAGATATGAAAGTGCTTTATTTCACAAGAAGGAAACCTAAGTTTCTTAAAACGATCTAGAAATAGTAATAAAATTAGATAGATGTAAATGTTTCTGTCTGAAGTACCCATTGTCTATATGCTACTTGAAATGTACTTTTTCTTAGACATGACAGTGCTTTGTTTAACAAGAATGAAACCGAAGTTTCTTAAAACGATCTAACGATAGTAATAAATCAGATGTATTTTAAGTTTATGCGTCTGAAATGCTCCTGGTTCACACATTTATTGAAATAAATTTTTAACCCATATGATCCCCCTTGAGACTTCAAAGTACTTTATTTCTCAAGAATGTAACCTAAGTTTCTTAAAACGATCTTACAAAAGTAACAAAACTATATATATGTTAAGTGTATGTGTCTGAAATACCCATGTTCCATAAGTTACTCGAAATATACTTTTTAGTCTAAAGATGCCCCTTGAAACATGAAAATAGTTTATTTCAGAAGAATGAAACCTTAAGTTTTTTAAAACGATCTAAAAGCAGTAATAAAATCAGATATATTTCAGTTTTGTTCGTGTGAAATGCTCACGGTCGACAAGTTACTCGAAATGTACTTTTTACTCATATGAATCCGCTTGAATTATGAAAGTGCTTTGTTCCTTTAGACCGAAATATTTATTGCTTAAAACTATGTAACAATAGTAATAAAACTAGACATATTTTAAGTATATGTGTCTGAAATGTTATTGGCCCATATGTTACTTGAACTATACTTTTTACTCATATGATGCCACTTGAGATACGAAAAGAGTTCATTTCACAAAATTGAAATCTAAGTTTCTTAAAATGAGTTAATTATAGTAGCAAAATAAGATATACTTTAAGTGTATGCAGAATACCCATTGTCCACAAGTAACTCAAATTATAATTTTTACCCATATGATGCTACTTGGGACACAAAAGTACTTTATCGTCTTACATAAACTGTCATAACAAAAATCTTAAGTGAATTTTATTGAGAATAAAAAGAACCATTCTATTGTCTTGAAAAAGAAAAAATTTGCTTCCATGAGTCTGTACAAGTAGGTTTGTTACTTTAATGTTTCGTCTTATTTGAGCAGCTATTACAAAAAAAACCTTACATGAATGTCGTTAAAAAAAAATTATAATATCGTTAAGTATTCGTCATTACGAACATCTAATGCTAATATAACTATTTCCGTTCCAGACACTTTCTTGATGTAATTCATCCTCACTTTTACAATAAGATATAAGGAATTACTCTACTAATGCACTATTAGTACTGATCGAAATCGTACCGTAAACTAACTAGTGTCCTTGACCAAAAATATACTTTGATTCCGAGTACCCACTAAAAGCGATTTTCTGTTCACTCAGAGTTCAAAATAAGAACCGGTTAAATATTTGGGATTGTAAGTCCGTTAACAGGACCATCGCATTTGTTATTACTTTGAGGTTTTGATATGAAAAATGTTCTATTGATCTATTTTTTTTCTGGATATACCTTTCGTATAGCGTATAACTTATGATCCGCCACCGCTAGTTGTTGTCGATGATGCTCAGACATCTATTGTTCTATTCATTCCCTAGAAAGACGGGTTGAATAAATGAGAAATGTTATCTCACAGTTCAAAATAAAAACCGTTTAAACATATTTGGGCTTGTAAGAGTGTTAACAGGACCATTGCATTTCTTATGGCTCTGAGGATTTGGTACGAAAAATGTTCTATTGATTTAGCTTTTCTGGATATACCTGTCGTATAGTGTAAAATTTATGATCAACCACCGCAAGCTGTTGTCCCTGATGATCAGCATCAACATCTATAAGAAGAAATCTAAAGAAAATCTATTCAAGAAAATAAGACAGAATTTCTTTGTACATACATTTTTATTTTTTAACAAATTTACAAATATTTTTAGAACACTTTAATATTAGGGACACTGAAATCAATATTATACAGGTAGGAAAGTGATTTTTCACTCTGAAGCCGTTCATGTGAGATTTGTCCACGTAAATTTTGAGAAATTCTTTATAAGTGCTAGAAATATCTCACCCAAGGCTTCGTAGTACCAATTGATCAGTAACAAAGGATTTGAATTTCCATAGATATCGGTTCAAATTTCTATAGTGAGTAATAATTGCCAGAAATACCTCAGAAAAACATCGTATATCCACACAGGCCTTTTGTTCCGAGAAAAAGAAATTTCCTATTAAGGTACCAAAATGTCATCTATACAAACATAAACATTATCAGAAACTGTGGACATTTCACCTTTGTTAACTTTAATAATAATATTCACGCTTATATTCATTCTGTGAAGGTCCCTCGCTGGGATCGCTAAGTTTAGAAAGGACCATGACCTCCAAAGTGACGAGCTTATGATGCAGAGGGGTTCTTGTACTATGACGTAGATAATGACAATTATTAATATTAGAAGGATGTAGGTACGGGGCAACGACCATTCTCATTATAAAAAGGACGGGGATCCAAGAACGGGGCGACAACAACTTAACTGCAGGGATTAAAGAGTAAAGGTATGAACAAACTAGGAGGGGAGGAAGAATTTGCGGAACTATGTTGGTCTAAGATGGTTTTGCACAGTGAAGAGTTGTCAGCAGTAGTGATTGCACTGATAGATTTGAGAGTGATGAGTGATGAGGTAATATAAAAGAAATTAAAACTTTTCTTCTTAATATTTTCCTCTTGTAGAATATCCATGGAGCAGTATTGATGGTTTGACAGAATGGATTTATTTCCTTGAATATCCAAGAGCTATAGATCCCGTAAAAATGTTTTGTAAGTATTTATAGTTGCTTTATAGTTATATCTCACCCTAGGATCAACAAATATTTTGAATTGCTATGCAAGAAATCTAGGGTAGGTCAGTGATATTTTTCTTAAATCTTTTCACAGAAATATCTAGGTTACGAGACATTGTCTTTGAAAATTCCTTTGAAGTTTTGGGGGAACTTTCTTTGTAAGTTTTCATAAATATACTGAAGTTGGGACATTTCTGCCTTCATATGGCATTTCTTTTTAAAATTAGATGCTTCGAATTATCTTACTGTCTGTTTTATAAAAAGTGTGAGTTTTTACAAGATTATTTTAATTCCCTCTTAATTGTGGTTGTAATTATGTCAGGGAGTACTGCCAAGGACTATTGAGGAGTGAGGGGATATTCAAAAAAAGTAAAGTTAACTGGTAAACTAACATAAGCGTGAATAAACTTCGAAAATAAAGCTGACTTAAAAGATCGCCCAGAAAATTAACGGTGATGATTTTGGAGTCAAAAGTCTTTATAAAAAAGCCTATAGATCGTCATTGTTGTTGTCATAACGCTAACATTGCTATTGCCATTACGTCACCCAGGTTATGTTTTTCTCTTCCTCAACATAAAGAGAATCAATGATCATAAAAATTTAGGGCAAGAGTCATTAAATTGCAAGGAAATTGTTTTAAAATTAGTTATAATTGTCATAACTGATAAGGAGCAAACCTGCCACGACTTTAACTTCTTATGTACTAGGATGTCCTTGGAGCTCCATATGTCATCGTTCAAAATTTAAATTTTCATAATTCAATTGAAACAGTTTAAACGTAAAAAAATTACCGATAGTTGTAATATTATCAATACTGTCTCAGGATTAAAGATCCCAACTTACATAAATAGGCTTTTCCAATCAGAGTATATACATATATATTACCAGACAGGTCCGACACAGATTTTTGTATAATTGGCCAGTCCAAAGTAAGGGCCTTTGGCACTATTGGTGAGGTAAGGATGTATCCTAACCAAATCTCACATAGTGTGGTTCGTCACAACTACTTTAATAAGCCTTTGCCCACTTTTTCTACTCTAGCCAAATACTCAATTACATAAATAAAATGTCACACCATCTTGAAAAAACCTAATCCTATTGCGTAGTAGGTTATTGGACACTTTCCTACTTTATCTTCACCTAGATTTTGCATAATAAAGCGTTTTTTCCTAATACAGTCTTCTTGAAAAAAAATTCCAAAATTCTATAGGCCACTGGCCATATTCTCAATTTATCTTAACCCAGACAATGTGTAATATAGTTTTTTCTTATCATTGCGACTAATAGATCTTTGCCCACTTTTCCTCTGCCTGGACCTACTCGATATAGCGCTTTCATTCCAGCAAAATGAAACTGCTATTCAAGAGGATAATTTTGAATTAGCAAGTAATCAAGCAGGGTGCATTTCAGATTGTAGCAAACTGAAGTGTCAGGAGAAATAGCCCTTAATGAAGGAAATAATGATTAAAAATTAAAAATGCCAAGTGTGCAGTAAAGTTTTTTCTCGTAATACTTATTTATCCAGCCATGTGATGATTCGTACAAAGTAAAGGCCTTATGAATAAGGTTCAGATATATAATGTTCAGAAAAGTGTCTGCTTTCTCTTTTTGTTTATGCACGCATATAAAGCTTCATTTAGGATAGTTGCAAAGTGGGTGTAAATTCTTCTCTCAGAGCTCTCATTTACATTAGCATCAATTTTTATACAGGAATCACCATCCATGTGAATAGCCAAAAGGAGTTACTATTGACTTACTCATTTTCACCAAAAGATGGTTGGTTCAAATTAATAAATCTAGAGTGAATAATAGTTGTTTTTTTTTACAGTAATATTATAATGTATTCTGTCTTTAGACGGCATTATTCAATTTTCCTCTGATTAGTTACTTCGTCACTCTAATTGAAGTAAGTCCAACTCTTTTCTTTTGCTTTTTAATAATAATGAAAACTAACGGTAGTATCAAAGCCAACAGGGAATAACCTAGCACGCCTTAAATTCAAATAGTCTACCTCCATATCAGAAATTCCATCATAAGAACCTCAGTAGTCAAGAAGCATCGTTACTCCGATATAATACAATGCAATAAAAATTAAAACGTAATTAGCTAAACACAAAAAGTCAAAAGGCAAACACAATATGTCGGACATTAAATCCACTCAATTCAATGCAGGAAAAGCCAAAGCAGACAATTTAGTTGACCAAACGCAATACAGCACACCTACACAAGTCGATACATGAAACTCAAAATCTTTATTAAATCTGAAACCTTGCTGCCTTCTACGTTTCCCCTTATACACATTAACGAGTTGTGTTATTTTCTCAAAATCAAAAATGATAAACAGTTTAGTGTTTTCACTAAGCTAAAAATAAATTTTAGCAACGATACTGATGGTATATTTATTAAGCAAATAATTTATACACAGTAAACTCTTATTTTTCCCCGAATTCATTTTTTTTCTTGAAATATCATCATGCTTTACATAGGAGCAATCCCTGTAAACAAGTAGAAGTGGCAGATTATTTAGAGTTAGAGTATACTCAACTTGTAGTGAAAAGTCAGATTCATATTTCTCTCAATAGAGTGTAGCTTTATGCTTATTATATCTTTTTGTATTGTCAATGAGACTGTCTTCGCTCATATTATGTAAAGTCGTTTGTTGCAATTTGTCTATTTGAACTAATGTTACGCAATTAAGTGAAATAAAATACAAGCTCTGTGAACAAAAAGATACAACATAAAAATAATAAAAACAAAAAAATACAACACAATTAGTGAACAAAAGACAAGCTGTATTAAAACTTAGTGAACGAGAACAAAGTGATGCAATATGTTGGTGAGTAGAATTAGACAAATCTAAAAACAAAAGCTCAAAACTGTCAAATTGAGGAGTAAAAAGTATGAATACTAAGAATACTGGAAAGCCGAATTATTGGACTTGTCGAATTGTATAGTTTTAAAGTTTGAGGAATATGGACTTGGGAAAAATGCTGAGTTTGTTGGTAATGAGATGCCTTTGAGTTGTTGGTTCGAGAAATATTAAGTATCGAGAAATTTAGAATTATAAAATTTGAAGGGTTTCTTGAAAAAGTGAACTCTATAAGTTGATGAATTTTTAACTGTGACAAATCTCGAGTTGGAAAGAACTGTTGAAATATAGAATATTATAGTCTAAGAAGTGCGGGTCATTGAAATTTGGTAAGTCTTGAAAAGTTGAAGACCCTGATTGCACAATCTGTAGAATTTAAAGTTTAAGAATTAGAAAGATGTGAAACATTCTTATATCCTTTCAACAACTTCAAGCAAGATGCTCTAAATGTTTACGAGAATTTAGAGATATTTACTGAAAAAATCAGCTTATTTTTTCGACAAGTCAAATGATTCGGCTTTCCAGTATTCTTAATATTCAAACTTCACACTCCTCAATTTGACATTTCTAAGCATGTATTTTCATCCTGTTTGTTCAATACTTTCGTC
The DNA here is from genome assembly GCF_049724085.1 of Artemia sp. Qi Xiang Cuo. Taxonomy (NCBI): domain Eukaryota; kingdom Metazoa; phylum Arthropoda; class Branchiopoda; order Anostraca; family Artemiidae; genus Artemia; species Artemia sp. Qi Xiang Cuo. The sequence goes on from NC_142805.1 coordinate 39,344,620, forward strand.
GCTTTACGGTCAACTAAATAAGTTTTATCCTTATTAGAAGCCAACGGCGCACATTTTACAAAATAGTAATTTTTTCTACTCACAAAGTTAAATGGAACCTCCAGTGACTTTTTTTTTAATACTTAAATGATTAGATTCAATAACAGCATAAATACTCGAAAAGCTAATGCTTGTTCAGTATTACTTTAATTAAGAACATCCTGGTGAAGATTAATTATAAAAAATGGTTGTCCGCTTTTTTAAGAGTTACTAAATTCTTCTTATCAGATTTCAAATAGATGGCGTTAAGATATTGCCAAAGAATTCAAAACTTCAATTCTTGTGCCGTAATTTATTGCTTAAAGTGGGTTTGTTTCCAACCTAAACATTAATCAATCATTTTTTTTCAGAAATAAATTATTATATCAGATTTAGATAGATTCCAATATATTCTATAAGATTGAGCCCCAGCTGCTGCTCTTGTCATGAAGACGTGTTTATTTTAAACCAGTTATTCATTTTTATAGATGATGGCGTGCTTCTCTTTTTTGCCAGCATTCAACTAGAGAATTTTGCGCTAGAAAACATGGCCTACCGACGGATGAGAGAGGAGGGTGGACCAAATAATGAAATTATAGACACTCATCATGAATACAGGAATACTGTTGAAGACTATATCACAAATATAAGGTGACTAATAATCCGTACATAGCAGAGAAAAAAAAGTTCTAAAAGTTGTAATTTTGGTAATAAATATGGTTGTGATTCAATTTACCATGCCCAAGCTTTCATTCGCACTGAATCTCTTTTGATTGCATAACTCATTTGAGTTTTTTTTTCGACCATACAAAAATGTGTTGCAGCTTGTGAGTCATGCTTATTAGGCTCGCGGGCATGTATGATCAAATATCCAATTAAATTCATTATTTTCAATTTAATGGTAGAGTTCTAATGATCCTTAAGTAAAACTCTCGAGCTAGATAAATAGCGAAAACTGGCGTGTATTCTATGTATGACTTTTTCCTCTGGTGACTTCCGATGGTCTTAGAAACTTGTAAGGGATTCCATTAAGGGGATTCATTCAACTGGCAACATAATGTTTTAATGTATTCTTAATGGCCGTAAAGACTTAAGGGGTTCACCCCAACTCCTCCCATGCCCAATTATGGTCATTGGCATTCTTGTTGCCTCCATGGCATAAGATAGAAGTTTACCCAGGTAAGTGAAGTTATGCACTAGATCAACGTTTTCGTTACCCATCACCACCTCTTCAAGCTTATTTATTCCTAGTTAAAGTGACTTAGTCTTCTTAACATTAACTTCCAAACCTATTCTTGCACCCTGAAATCTTAAGGCCCCCAAAATATCATTCATTTTTCTAACATTTTTATCTAAGCCCCTCAAATCATCTGCATAATCTAAGTCTAGAAGAGGTTTCCCTTCCCCAATTAATTCCGTGTTCTCCCGTTGCCTTTGCTATGCTCTTTAGGACAAAGTCCATCAAAATGATCGTTATAAATGAGGATAGGACGCAACCCTGCTAAACTCCTGATCTAACATGAAACCAGCTACTAGCCTCATTTCGTACCTTAACGGCAGCAATTTTATTCTTGTATATCTTCAGTGCTATTATAGGCTGCAAAATATCGCTGCTTAAGTAAAGAGCAATATGGTAATAATGTATTATTTATTTATTAATCTATTTTTAGACTAGGGCTATCGTATAGAAGGAGTCATCGTAGAAACTACGAAGGGGGCTCATTCGATTGAAAATTCAGAGGGCTAGGGCATTTTTTAATAGTCGAGAGTAATTGGAGGGCAAACAGCTCCCCACCCACGAATATCATTTCCCCAAACATATCCAATCAAAACTTGAGATAGCCATTTTGCTCAGCGTAGTTGAAACGTGTGGAAATTATGTCTTTGAGGAGTGCAGCCCACCCCCCCCAGCCCTTAGGGCAAGATTTGTAAGTTATGTCCTGGGGGCATTAAGGTTCTTATAGAAAAGGTAGTCGTATAAACCTTGGAGGGGGCTCATTAGATTGGGAATCAGAAGTCCTAGTGCCCTTTTTAAGAGTCAAAGTAATCGGAGTGCAGCTACCCCCCCCCCCATATGTCATATTTTCCCTAAATGTATCTGATAGAAATTTTTATATAGCTATTTGTGCAAAAAATAGTCCAAAGATCATAGACAGCGCAATTGCGCTGCCTAAGTAAAAAGCGATGTGGACACAATTTGTTTTTAGTCAAACTCAAAACTAGCAAAAATAAACATTTGTAGGGCTGACAACCCCTGTGCCCTCTCAAGATCGGAACACAATTTGCACTTTACTAAAAAGAAACTACGTTTAAAATGTTTTCACTTTTTTTTACTTTAATCAATAAAAAAGTATTATAACTTAAAGGAATAAATATCAAGTATATGCATATTAAACTGACAATCCACGGTCATTTGCTTTTTCTCTTTTTTTTTAGTAAAGTGCAAATTATGTTCTGGTCTTGAGAGGGCAGGGGGCTTGTCAGCCCTACAATTGTTCATATTTGCTCGTTTTGAGTTTCACTCGGCTATTTATTGTAATTATTTATTGTAAATCCTTGGAATCATGGAGGATTATAGATTGTTTATCAACGAAATTAAAAAATCTTTCCGAAAAAAAATATTTCAAAAAAAGTCAGGAGCCACATCAAAACTTAAAATAAGCAGATAAGTCTGTTATTAGTTCAAAACTAAAACGACCATAAGTACTGTCAGTGAACAATTGAAACTCAAAACGAAAAGAAATAAAAATAAATAATCCCATTATAGATAAAGGTAATAAGTACTGACATAGATGAATAATTATGTGCTACAGCGAATAGGAATTAAAATATATATTCAAGTCAAACTTAAAAGATGAAAAATTACTACAAACAAGAATTTGCCGACTGCCCCTCCCTCTAAGTGTAAACCTTCCAAAGTCTATTTGAATTAAATAATTGGACTTTTTGGCTATTTTGAAAAAAAAACAACTATCTCAAAATTTTGGTATGGGTTGAGACTGGGGGATCTAAAACGGACAAGAGGTGCTTTTTGCCCTCAAATCACTTTTCAACATCCCCTGATCATGCCCAGAGAGTTTCAATCTTATACCCTCAGTCTTTCTTCAAGTGTCACTGAAGCACTCTTTTGACAACCAGCATGCGCTTAGTCTGTCTTGATTTTGATCAACATCCCCTCAAGGTTTCCTGAAACTTTAACCTTAATATCCTAGGCCCTTATGGAGAACCAGGATTGAAATTTTCCCCCTTTCCTAAGAAAAAAACCATATGGGCAACTTGCATAGCTTACAACTCTTGTCCTAGAGGGTGTGGGGGCCTATATCATCCCCAAGGGCGTAGTTTTATTTATCATTAGATTATTCTGAACAAAATAGCTGACTCAAATTTTTGGTCACATGCGTTTGGGGGAGAGCAGCTAAATAATAGCAAGATAATTGAATGTCTTTAGGTTTAAGATCCTTCCACCGCTTACTCGAAAACCTCTGACCCTTCATTATAATGGATGGTGTGCGATTATACATCGCTATGCATGGTACACCATGCTATAAATGAATCATCTTAGATAAATGAAGTTTCAAATTAAATATCTATAAGATTCTTTTATTTTGTATGGACATGGTAGCCTACATCTCTGGAGATGAATGTGTCAGAGCGAGGCATTATTGCCTCTGAAACTGGAAAACTAAATAGTTTTCTAACAATTTCAAATTGATAGGCTGTCACGGAATTTTTATTCAATGACTCTTTGGCACTTTTTTGGGACAAAATCGTTGATTCCTGTCAATTTAAATCGTTTCGTTGTCAATTTTAATCAAATGAAAATTGAGTTACTTTATTTTTAGGTCGCCGCTTGACCTGATCAAGCATTTCATTTTCTCTGTTTTCTACTGGGTGACGCTAGCTTGTTTCTTTTATGCTGGAGCTGCACGTGCTGACATTTTTTCTGTTGGCTATATGACGGGGTCGTTTGTTTTCTTCTGGCTTGGCAATGACTTCTTTTTAAAAACAAGAAATCAAGTCGTAAGATGGTATGTTTTTTTTTTATTTGATGGTTTCATTTTTTCCATAGTAACCGTCAAGTTCTATTTAACATAACATTGCAATGGTCGGACTATAGGCGGAATTTGAGCTTCTTTTGGTTTTAGGAGTGTATCACAGTACCAAGATTTCTAACCGTTTCAAATAATGTCTTACGCTGTTGCATAGTACTCAACTTATCTCCGCCAATAGATTTTTATTTCAGATGTCTTAAGGTGACTCCTTCCTATTTCACTGCAATGTTAATTCATTTGTGGTATGAAATGTCATCTGATTCTCTAACCTGATATGTCAGCAAACTATTTTTTACAGGTGATCTTAGAAATAAAAGAGAAAAACCTTCCCAAAAAACTTTTTAGCTCTTCCAATTTTATTGGCTAAGATTATAAGAAAACCAAACGTACAATTATGTAAAACACTGTAAAATTGGTTTGAAGCATGAATAATTGACATACAAAAAAGGAAAAAAGTCTTAGCCATTTAAAAAATTGTTATAAGAAACCTTTAATATTTTTTAAACATGTAGGTTTTTTATTTGTTCTCATTACATCTTTTCTACTTATCGCACATTATATGGGATATAAAACTAATCTTTTTCTAAACTTTTATCGCCTAAAATTAAAACTAAGTCAAAAGTAAAATTACTTCAAACACCGTAAAATTGGTCAGGAGCATGAAAAATGGACCTTTAAGAAAAAGAAAAACGTCCATCTAAGAGCTTTTTTTTTTAGAAACGTTGAATTTTTTAAACACAGTTTTTACATGTTATTATTAGATCTTTCCTTCTTATTTATCCCATATTGTATTTCAAACTAATCTTATTATATACTTTTCCACCTGATAGTTTTTCTGTAGGTTACTAGAATTTGTCGTCAATCCGAGGTATATTTACAAAAAGTAAACGATCAATTGCTGAAAAGGGTTAAGTTAATACAATTATTTTCAGCATGCACAAAATGTGGTTAGTAAACAAGTGGCGCAGCCTTGAAATTGGCTAAATAGTTGTTTTTTTTTTAAACTGCCATTCTGAAATTTCTGGCCATATACGATCTAAATAGGCCAAAACTTTAAGAAATGATTTGTATTTTTCCCAGGGTGGTTGTATTGAACCTATGGTGACGCCATGACATCAAGAAGAGGCAAAACAAGCGATAAGGAGAATTAATATATAGAAGCCTGCCACGTAGTCGTGCCGAGGCCCGGCATCATACCCACTGGGCTATATATATATATATATATATATATATATATATATATATATATATATATATATATATATATATATATATATATATTTTTTTTTTTTTATATATATATATATATATATATATATATATATATATATATATATATATATATATATATATATATATATATATATATATATATATATATATATATATATATATTATTTAATTAATAAATTATTTTATTGTGCTCCACAATTTTAAGGTTCAGTGACATTGGTTCTGCCGTGTATCTTCCCCCCCCCCCCCCAAAAAAAAGTAAGAGACAATCACGTCCAATGTTAAGAAATATAAAAACCCATAGTTCCTAAAAAAGGAGTCAGATCAAAACAAAAAGTACACCACTAGAACCATCTTGTCCGAAACCCCTGTATAGGAAACTTTCTGTCCATTGGCTTGAACAGCAAGGGGAATATATTGGCTTGAAAATCAAAAAGTGGCAGCTACCACAACATTCTGCCTAACCGGCATATTTTTTTCTTTTTTTTTCTTTCTTTCTTTTCCACAGATAGCTTGGCACTGGAACATCGTAGAGAGTTGTTCAATAGCTCATTTTAAAGGAAATTAATTGGGCTAAAAATCTTTAGTAGCTAAAATAAATTATTTCTAAGAGAGAATAAATTTTTTCACCAAAAACTGTATTTTTGATGTCTTTTCATACTGCAGTCATTTCAAAGATATTTGATTTTTGTACATATAAATCATAATCGTATACCAGCGGTAAGATTTGAATCCACGCCTCCGAAGAGACTGGTGGCCAACACCAGCGCCTTGGACCACACGGCCACGCTGCCTCTCATAACTATATATGTGAATCCGGGTTGCAGCAATAGCTAGCAACCTAGTAAGAGACGATCAGTCCAATGCTAAGAAATATAAAAACCCAGAACTCCTAAAAATAGAGTCAGATCAAGACAAAAGTACATCATTAGAACCACTTTGTCTGATCTGGGTTGCAGCGGTAGCTAGCAACCTAGTAAGATAAGAAATATAAAAACCCCTAATAACTCCTAAAAAAAAAGAGTCAGGTCAAAACAAAAAGTACACCATTAGAACCGCCTTGTCCGAAACCCCTGTATAGGAAACTTTCTGTCCCTTAGCTTGAACAGCAAGGGATATATATTGGCTTGAAAATCAAGAAAATTGGCAGCTACTACAACATTCTGCCTCAACGGGATATTTGTTTTTCTTTTTTCTTCTTTTCCACAGATAGCTTGGCACTGGAACATCGTAGAAAGTTGTTCAATGGTTCATTTTAAAGGAAATTAATTGGGTTAAAAATCTTTTGTAACTAAAATAAATTATTTCCAAGAGAAAATAAATTTTTAATTAAAAACTGCATTTTTGATGTCTTTTCATACTTTAGTCTTTTCAAAGATATTTGATTTTTATACATAAATCATAATCGTATACCAGCGGTAAGATTTGAACCCACGCCTCCGAAGAGACTGGTGGCTAACACCAGCGCCTTGAACCACTCGGCCAATCTGCCTCTCATAACTATATATGTGAATTTGGGTTGCAGCAGTAGCTAGCAACCTAGTAAGAGACTATCAGTCCAATGCTAAGAAATATAAAAACCCAAAACTCCTAAAAATAGAGTCAGATCAAAACAAAAGTACATCATTAGAACTACCTTGTCTGAATTACATTAAAAGACGATCATTGGAATAACAAACAATTGCATACATTGGAATTAGTTAGCTACTTGATGGTTTGAGGTTCGTCTCTTACTATTTCAAAGAAGAAAAAGCCGTAGGCTTTTCCTGTTTGTAATTAGTTTATTATCCGGGTTGTTATAATAATCTTAATAAGCATACAATATTTTAATAAATCATCATAAGCATGATGATGCAACACACTTGTCTTTTAACAAGTTTACATATTATAATAAAGAACGACTTCTTGCCTATTCTAAATTATATACGCCACTTAATTAAAGTATAGGTTAGTAATTCCACAGGTAGCTTGTCACTGGATTATGTAAAGGTTTGATACAGTACATGGGAATTTTACATAAGGGACCGATACATTTCATCATAAATGGTATTTGTCAATTTGGTTTTTCATATAATTATCCATTATTATGTAAAATGTTATAATAAAGAACAACCTCTTGCCTATACTAAATTTTATACGCCACTTAATTATAGTATAGGTTAGTAATTCCACAGATAGCTTGGCACTGGTACATCATAGAGTTGTTTAATGGCTCATTTTAAAGTTATATAAAGGACCGATATAGTTCATCATAAATATTATTTGTCAATTATTACAATAATTATATTAAAAGACGATCATTAGAAGAACAAACCATTGCATACATTGGACTTAGTTAGCTGCCTGATTCTTTGAGAGTCGTTTCTTATTAATCCAAATAAGAAAATCCGTAGGCTTTTTCGTGTTTGTAATAAGGGTTTACATAATCTGCTTCCGGGTTGCAGCGGTAGCTAGCAACCTAGTAAGAGACGATCACGTCCAATGTTAAGAAATAAAAAAACCCATAGCTCCTAAAAAAGGAGTCAGATCAAAATAAAAAGTACAACATTAGAACCGCCTTGTCTGAAAACCCTGTATAGGAAACTTTCTGTCACTTGACTTGAACAGCAAGGGAAATATATTGGCTTGAAAATCAAGAAAATTGACTTTAACTGCGTTATTCTCCACAAACGGCATATTTTTTTTTCTTTCTTCTTTTCCACAGATAGCTTGGCACTGGAACATCGTAGAGAGTTGTTCAATGGCTCATATTAAAGGAAATTAATTGGGTTAAAAATCTTTAGTAACTAAAATAAATTATTTCTAAGAGAGAAAAAATTTTTATAATAAAGAACGAACTCTTGCTTATACTAACTTTTATAGACAACTTAACTATAGTCAAACAGTTCGTGGTAAGGGTAAGTAAGGAAGTTACAGTAAAGAACGATTTCTCTCCCATAGTAATACAATAAAGAATGAACTCTTGCCTATACTAGCTTGCATAGGCAACTTAACTATATTATAGGATGGTAAAGTTTTATATAAAGTTAATATGTGGAGTGATTATAGTATCACGGTTGCAGCTTTAGCTGTAATCTAATTTATAAATCTAATCCGGGTGGTAGTGGTAGCTAGCTACCTAGTAAGAGACGATCACGTCCAATGTTAAGTATAATAAAGAACGACTTCTTGCCTATACTAAATTTTATACGCCACTTAATTACAGTTTAGGTTAGCAATTCAATAGATAGGTTGGCACTGGAACATCGTAGAGAGTTGTTCAATGGCTCATTTTAAAGAAAATTACTGGGGTTAAAAACTTCTTGTAATTAAAACAAATTATTTTTATTACATTAAGAAATTTTAATTATGTTCCTTAAGATTTTTTTTACAGTAAAGAACGATCTCTCATCCATAGTAACTGATAAATGGTGGTTCCAGGGGTAGTTACTTGAGGTTCGTCTCTTACTATTTCAAAGAAGAAAAAGCCGTAGGCTTTTTCCTGTTTGTAATGATATTGCATAAAAGAAAACCCAAGTGGTAACTGATTCACAGTATTACAGTAAAGAACGATCTCTCTCCCATACTAACTGATATATGGTGGTTCCAGGTGTAGTTACATAAAGGACGAATATAGCTCATCATAAATGGCGTTTGTCAATTATCCGGGTTGCAGCGGTAGCTAGCAACCTAGTAAGAGACGATCACGTCCAATGTTACGAAATATAAAAACTCATAGTTCCTAAAAAAGTAGGCAGATCAAAACAAAAAGTACGCCATTAGAACCGCCTTGTACGAAACCCCTGTATAGAAAAACTTTCAGTCCCTTGGCTTGAACAGCAAGGGAAATATATTGGCTTGAAAATCAAGAAAATTACAATAAAATACGATCATTGGAATAACATACCACTGCATACATTGGACTTAGATAGCTACTTGATTGCTTTAGGATCGTCTCTTACTATTTCAAAGAAGAAAAAGCCGTAGGCTTTTTCCTGTTTGTAATGATATAGCATAAAAAGAAACCCAAGTTGTAGCTGACGTCATTCTGGTTGTTATAGTAAAGAATTATAATAAAGATTAATTAAAAGACGATCATTGGAGTAATCCAGGTTGCGGCGGTAGCTAGCAACCTAGTATCCGGGTTGCAGCGGTACCTAGCAACCTAGTAAGAGACGATCACGTCCATTTTAAAAAATATAAAAACCCCTAACTCCTAAAAAAAAGAGTCAGATCAAAGCAAAAAGTACACCATTAGAACCGCCTTGTCCGAAACCCCTTTAAAGGAAACTTACCGCCCTTTGGCTTGAATAACAAAGAAAATATATTGGCTTGAAAATCAAGAAAATTGACTAACCACGTTATTCTCCACAAACGGCATATTTTTTTTTCTTTCTTCTTTTCCACAGATAGCTTGGCACTGGAACATCGTAGAGTTGTTCAATGGCTCATTTTAAAGAAAATCTCTAGATCTAGTGCTATTTGTACTTAATTTTTTTTTAATTATTGTTATTTAGAACGAGTTTTATATTTTGTCTCCACACAAAATGAGTTTATTTTTGTCTTCATTTAATAGAATTCTCACGTGAGGATTTATATAATTTTTATTTATATGTATCGTACCATTTATCTCGCTGTTTTTGTTACACAGATTTGAAACAGCAAACAAGTAGAGCTGCCTCTAAATAGTTTTAAAAATTGAACGGTAGTCTCATGGATGAAACTTCTGTGTCTCAAGAAAAATTGAAGACCAAAAAAAGAAGATTTGCAGACACAAGTTACAAAATAGTCTAAAGTACTATAATTTGTCTGATTTACTACAAATTTACAAGAATAAAAAAAATGAGCTATGTCCTATAGTTTCATCGGTGACCCAAAGAGACAGTGGCGTTTTGAAAGGGTTTTGCTATGGAAAATAACAAGAAAAGTCACAAGAAGAAATAAATTTGCAAAGAAGGAAAGGGTAAACTTCCTGGTTCTGATCTTAAAGCAGAAGTTTTGTTCAAGTTAAAAATGTAGTTGTGCTCCCATTTAAAGTTCGGGCATTGGAACCTCATAAGGTAAACAGTTTTTGGCAACGAATCATGGTTGAGGCATCTGCTGCAACCATGTATAGAACCAAGTCTCGTCGATAGTAACCGAGAAAAATAAAAAAGTGTTTTAAGAAGAAAACTGTCAATGAAGAATTTCCATTTCAATCTGGTTCAGGAGATTATTATTATTTCGATTATTCTCAGCGGCAAAAGTATGTTGCGAAAACAAATTTATGGGAATTTAGAAAAAAAGCCTGAAACCCCAAATAGATGGCGCCAAATCGAAATGAAAATTGTGCTATTGGAATCACCATAGCCGAAACCCGCATTTAAGACAATTACAGTCCCCACCCTTAGCAACAAGGAAAATCACTTTCGCTGGTAAGCAGTGACGTGTCTTCTTTTTTCTGTTTTCTGTTGTTGTTTTTTCTTGTCAGCAAAGACCCAGTCGTAGAGTAGCCAAAGTTTTTGTTATAATACATCTATCAAAATAATCCAGTGCTTGTGACGGGATTCAATAAGGTTTGAAGTTGTCAATGAAAGGTATTAGTAGAAGACAATTTACATACAAATCAGAAAAAAGCTAAGACAGTAGCAAAAACTGGGGTATCTTGATGAAAATAATACTTTTATATTTTCATATATACAAAAATTCAAAATTATATTTTTATTTGAAGTTATAGAGAACATACAGACATTTCTACTCGTTTTCTGTTTTAACACTTTCCTGTTTTAGTGAAGCTATCTGGTAATGCGAGGCTTCAATCTCAGCAGCTGAAAGGTTGGATGAGGGGCTTGCGACCGTTCCCTGTAAAAAAGCCCCATCATTTAAAACGTTGACAAAAGTCGACATAAATGTGTCATCAGTAGTTCTGGAGAAAATTTATATTTATTTATGGTGCTGTTTACTTTCGTTTGGATTCACAGCCGTATGATGTCATCAATGCATATCATGAAGAACAAAATGTTCTTTGACACAATTAGTTTTTAGCTTTCTAATTTTTTAACAGAAATTTCAAAAAGTACCAAAATTATTGTATGTGATAGAAGAAACAAATAATTAAAAATTTTAAGAGAATATACAAGACGCGAAAATTTTGAGAAACAATAAATTAGAGGTTTCAGGTTAAGACTTGGGTTAGTGTGAGACGGTAAAGACTTAGGATAAAAAGTGATCAAAAACTCCTGAAAATAATTGTAAGCTTAATAATGGTAGCAACATTATCCACTCCGGTTGTCCAAAGTCTACGGGATGAAAAGCCATTTGATGAATTAGCCATTGATGAATTGAAAAAATGTCTACACCAAAATTCGACTGATGTCTACTTCCAAAACTCGACTAATTGTAAAGGCAATCCAAAGAGTGAGTGTGTTTGTTATACAAACTTTAACCAGGCAACAAATGCAACTGTTGCCTGTGGAAAATTGAACGGAAAAATCATTAACAAACAGAAGAAGGTTTGCAAACACAATGTGCAAAATAATGCAAAACTCTTTAATATGGCCGATTTATCGCAAAATTGCAAGGATAAAGAGGGAGCAATTTCCTATGCTTGCTGGGCTAACCCAAAGTGATTATGCCGTTGTGAAAGTGTTTTTCCATGGTATGTCACAAGAAGAGAAGCAAGCAAAATTTGTAAAAAAGCAAACTGTAAACTTACAGGTTTCTCTGGAAAGTCTGACAAGAATGGTGCTGAAGTTTTCTTTGAACATCTGAGCAACAAATATCCAATTAGGCAATATATAAAAAATCATAAGAAATTCAATTTGGATGAAAACCATTCCACATATGTTGACTGGTCGAAAGCAAAAACCAGAATCAGTATATATTCAGCGAAAGAAAATGAGACTATGCCGTTTGTTTGCGAATTCCAAATAACCGATGATCTCAAGTACTTAAAGCAATCGTCCTTAAAAATATGTAATATTCGCGATATACTACTGTATATCACGACAGCTTTGCAACATCCCGAATTGTATAGCCTCGTGGCGCATATACTGTTTATAGTGTTTTATTTTGTATTATTAAAAAATATTGCTGAACCCAATGAGATGAATGGGAAAACAGTTATCCTAAAGACCATTGAAAGTAAAGTTTTTCCTGCATATGCAGCCCAAGTCTTAGATCCACACACAGTCATTATTTCTGGAGGTGGTCAAAGCAACACTGGCACTTTCAATGGTCTGGCATTCTTGAGAATCGAGCATGATGGTAATTCTGGCTACTCAGTTCTTGATGGCACTTTTTCGACAACAGAGCAAGCAGATACTATGGACATACATGAACAAGACAACGAAAAATTCATTGCTGTTGGACTAAGCAAACAATGTTTGGTTTGTAAAATTTCTAGAAGGAGGAAACAAGCGGACTCTTTGGCCAATGGAATTGAAGACATCCGTCCCATAGAATACTCTGCTGTGACACTTAGTTCTGAAGTGGTCTATGCATCTAGTTGTGTGACTCGGGTGAGAATATCTCCGGACGGTACTTTTTTAGCAGTTGGTTGTGAAGATGGTTCCATCAAGATCTATTCATTCCCTGGTATGGTCCTAATTCGAGAAATATTGGCGCATAATGAATTAATAAGTGATATAGATATTACTGAAGATGGACAGAAAATTTGCAGCGTTGCCGGAAATGGATCAGGAACTATGTGGCAAGTAAAAGATGGCAAACGTCTAAATGATTTAGAATTACCAAGATGCGCAAAGTACACCTTTAAGCGGATCAAGTTCTCGAATGCAGGTAGAAAACAATGGCTGTATACAATTGCAAATCCAGTTGTGAAATCGACGAACCCATCTGTGCTTTACAAATTTAATACGGCCAATTTTTCAATTGAAGAGGAAGCAAGATTTTCTAAGGACCTACTTTCAGCTCTTGCCACTAGTTCTGACTCCTCATATATAGGTATTGGTAACATGAATGGTGGTGTGATGGTGCATGATGCAAAAACACTCAGGCGGATATACTTATTCAAAGATGATAGATTTGGTGCCATAACTGACTTGAAATTTCTTCGTCCTCCTATTCCTTTTGAAACGATAGATGGCAGCATGACTCTGGCGCTGGTATCGACGAGCTTAAATGGCTTCACTAGACTACATTCCCTTACAAAAGTTTTTACTGGTGATGATCCGGGTTGCAGCGGTAGCTAGCAACCTAGTAAGAGACGATCACGTCCAATGTTAAGAAATATAAAAACCCATAGTTCCTAACAAAGGAGTCAGATCAAATTCAAAAGTACACCATTAGAACCGCCTTGTCCGAAACCCCAGTATAGGAAACTTTCTGTCCCTTGGCTTGAAACAGCAAGGGAAATATATTGGCTTGAAAATCAAGAAAAGTGGCAGCTATTACAACATTCTGCCTAGACAGGATATTTTTTTTTCTTTTTTCTTCTTTTCCAGAGATAGCTTGGCACTGGAACATCGGAGAGAGATGTTCAATGGCTGATTTTAAAGGAAATTAATTGGGTTAGAAATCTATAGTAACTAAAATAAATTATTTCTAAAAGAGAATAAATTTTTCCACCAAAAACTGCATTTTTGATGTCTTTTCACACTGCAGTATTTCAAACATTATACCAGCGGTAAGATTTGAACCCATCCGGGTTGCAGCGGTAGCTAGCAACCTAGTAAGAGACAATCACCTCCAATTTTAAGAAATATAAAACCCACCAACTCCTAAAAAAAGAGTCAGATCAAAACAAAAAGTACACCATTAGAACCGCCTTGTTCGAATCCTCTATAAAGGAAACTTACCGCCCTTTGGCTTGAATAACAAACAAAATATATTGGCTTGAAAATCAAGAAAATTGACTTTTACCACGTTATTCTCTACAAACGGGATATTTTTTTCTTTCCGCTTTTTTTTCCTCCTCAGCTAGCTGGGCACTGGAAAATCATAGAGAGCTGTATAATAGCTCATTTTAAAGGCAATTGCAACATCTAGTGCCTTTTGTAATTAAAAATAAAACACTTTTTAAAGTAGAATCAATTTTGTCAAAAAAATTGCATTTTTGATGTATTTTCATACTGCAGTCTTTTCAAAGATATTTGAATTTTTAAGCAATCAAACAGTTCATGGTAATGAACTCTATACTAATAATAGCTCCTCGTCTCAATAGTAACCGAAACTCCTGGAACCAAAATTTTCTTTTTTGGCTTAATCGCTAAAATTATTATGTAAACTGCAAAAATATTTATGATGCCTAATCAGTAATAGTAAGTTCTTAATTTAAACAACAAAAATACATAAAAATTTTGTAATTAGTTTTACTGTTTGTCTCCTGGAAGAAAAAATTTTTTCATCTCAGTTCAAAGTTATTATTGTATCCTGGAACCAAACTTTTTTTGGTTTGTAACCCGTAAAGTACGTATCTCCAAATTATTGTCTTATAATTGCAATTATTTTAGTTTTCAGTCCAGAATCGCTAAACTTATTATGTAAACTGCAAAAATATTTATGGTGTCTAACCAATAATACTAATTTTTTAATTAAAACAATATAAATACGTTAAAATTTTAAAATTAGTTTTTTTATGCTAGGTTTTAGATACTCGACAGAGGGTATTGTGTACTTAATAATTTTAAAACTTGAAAAAATATGTTCTAACTTTAATTGAAAAAAGAAAGAATAACAAAAAATAATATCAAAATAGAGCAATCCAAATTTCTACTAATAAAAAACTTTACTACACAAAAAATAAAGCTAACTTCCTGAAATATCAGAAAAGTTTATTTAAAAGAGATAAAAATGCCACCGAACGCAATAAAGCTCGAGCACGCGTAAGGATTGCTACTAAGATGTCTTGTGATCCAAGATTTAAGAAAATGAAATATGACAGAGCAAAACAGAGGTATCTTACGGATCAGGGGTATCGAGAAGGGAAAATTGAGACAGCCAAACAAAAGAGCAAGGAACGGTATGATAACGATATAGATTACCGAAACAAACATAAGGAAAAAAATGCTACCAGAATAATGGGTAGATACTGGGGTGACAAAAGGTATAATGAAAAAATTAAATTCTCTGCGAGTTTGTACCGAAGAACGCATAAGGACAAAGGGAAAAATTACATCCAGAAATACAAGAAGATAGCAAAAATGCAGGCTGATCTTTGTAAATTGAGAAAAATTTTACGCATGTTTTATCGGGATCACGAAAAGTATTCAAAATTACAGATTAAAATTCTCTTTGAAAGAGCGGATGCTGTTGAAAAGTCGGCTAGAAATGCTTTGGCAAAGCTTCATAGTAATATCCAAAAGAAATGTTGTCAGTTTAACGAAAAGCTTCCAAGGTATGGATTGGCAACTGCGGAACAGTTTATAGATGCAATGGAAAATGTCCGACAACACAGTGAATATACGGAGGCGTATTTCTTAGAAAATTCGTATATTAATTTTGGAAGGAGCAATTGTAGTTTATGTAGCAGCAAAAAAAATATATATACAAGCAAACCTATCAACAGTGAAGGAAAAGCAATGTTTTTCAATTATGGCGAAAATGAGCCTGTTAGGGTTATTAGTAAATGTGTTTGTAAGACTAATGATTTAGAACAAATTCCTGGAACACCGACTCAAGAAAAAAGCATTTCTAACTGTGTTTTAAACAGTTCTTTTAGTTCTACTGAATATTTGGCAAAAAATTCTCTGTGTAGTAGAACAAACTGTCCTGAAAAGTAAGAGACAACTATTGAAAAATGCTCTAAAACTAGATCTGACAAGGAAATTATGATGGTTGAAGTCACCTATAACAATCTGAGTAAACATTCAAAACCAAAAATTGGGCAACAGGTTACTTGGCAATGTCACCCTGATATCTGCAAGCTCTATCCGACGGATATTGAATTATGTCAAATTCTTTTTGATATCCTTGAAAATAATATAGCATTAAAATTTTCAACTGACAAAGTGGTTAATTTCTACCTTGGCGGCTTGGATTATTGTGAAATCAATTACAGGGACACAAGAAAGCATGGGCATTCGTTATACAGGGACACAAGAAAGCATGGGCATTCGTTATACTGTAGCCCAAATGCGGGATGTCAGAGCTATTTGCGTTCTCTAAGGGCACTAGCTCCACATTTTCCTGTCTTGAACTGTTTCATCCGGGTTGCAGCGGTAGCTAGCAACCTAGTAAGAGACGATCACCTCCAATGTTAAGAAATATAAAACCCCCCAACTCCTAAAAAAAGAGTCAGATCAAAACAAAAAGTACACCATTAGAACCGCCTTGTCCGAATCCTCTATAAAGGAAACTTACCGCCCTTTGGCTTGAATAACAAAGAAAATATATTGGCTTGAAAATAAAGAAAATTGACTTTTACCACGTTATTCTCCACAAACGGGATATTTTTTCTTTCCGCTTTTTTTCCTCCTCAACTAGCTGGGCACTGGAAAATCATAGAGAGCTGTATAATAGCTCATTTTAAAGGCAATTGCAACATCTAGTGCTTTTTGTAATTAAAAATAAAATACTTTTAAAGTGGAATCAATTTTTTAAAAAAAATTGCATTTTTGATGTATTTTCATACTGCAGTCTTTTCAAAGATATTTGAATTTTTAAGCAATCAAACATTTCATGGTAATGAACTCTATAGTAATAATAGCTACTTGTCTCAATAGTAACCGAAACTCCTGGAACCAAATTTTCTTTTTTGGCTTAATCGCTAAAATTATTATGTAAACTGCAAAAATATTTATGATGCCTAATCAGTAATAGTAAGTTCTTAATTTAAACAACAAAAATACATGAAAATTTTATAATTAGTTTTAATTTTTGTCTCCTGGAAGAAAAATTTTTTTCATCTCAGTTCAAAGTTATTATTGTATCCTGGAACCAAACTTTTTTTGGTTTGTAACCCGTAAAGTACGTATCTCCATATTATTGTCTTATAATTGCAATTATTTTAGTTTTCAGTCCAGAATCACTAAACTTATTATGTAAACTTCCAAAATATTTATGGTGTCTAACCAATAATACTAATTTTGTAATTCAAACAAGATAAATACCTGAAAATTTAAAAATTAGTTTTTTTATGATAGGTTTTAGATACTCGACACGGGGTATTTTGTACTTAATAATTTTAAACCTTGAAAAAATATGGTCTCACTTGAAAGGAAAAAAAGAAAGAATAACCAAAAAAAATATCAAAATAGAGCAATCCAAATTTCTAGTAATAAAAAACTTTACTACACAAAAAATAAAGCTAACATCCTGAAATATCAGAAAATTTTATTTAAAAGAGATAAAAATGCCACCGAACGCAATAAAGCTCGAACACGCGTAAGGATTGCTACTAAGATGTCTTGTGATCCAGGATTTAAGAAAATGAAATATGACAGAGCAAAACAGAGGTATTCTTACGGATCAGGGGTATCGAGAAGGGAAAATTGAGACAGCCAAACAAAAGAGCAAGGAACGGTATGATAACGATATAGATTACCGAAACAAACATAAGAAAAAAGTTGCTACCAGAATAATGGGTAGATACTGGGGTGACAAAAGCTATAATGAAAAAATTAAATTCTCTGCGAGGTTGTACCGAAGAACGCATAAGGACAAAGGGAAAAATTACATTCAGAAATACAAGAAGATGGCAAAAATGCAGGCTGATCTTTGTAAATTGAGAAACATTTTACGCATGTTTTATCGGGATCACGAAAAGTATTCAAAATTACAGATTAAAATTCTCTTTGAAAGAGCGGATGCTGTTGAAAAGTCGGCTAGAAATGCTTTGGCAAAGCTTCATAGCAATATCCAAAAGAAATGTTGTCAGTTTAACGAAAAGCTTCCAAGGTATGGATTGGCAACTGAGGAACAGTTTATATATGCAATGGAAAATGTTCGACAACACAGTGAATATACGGAGGTTTACTTCTTAGAAAATTCGTATATTAATTTTGGAAGGAGTAATTGCAGTTTATGTAGCAGCAATAAAAATATATATACAAGCATACCTATCAACAGCGAAGGAAAAGCAATGTTTTTCAATTATCCGGGTTGCAGCGGTAGCTAGCAACCTAGTAAGAGACGATCACCTCCAACGTTAAGAAATACAAAACGCTCCAACTCCTAAAAAAAAAGACAGATCAAAACAAAAAGTACACGATTAGAACCGCCTTGTCCGAAACCCCTATAAAGGAAATTTACCGCCCTTTGGCTTGAATAACAAAAGAAAATATATTGGCTTGAAAATCAAGAAAATTGACTTTAACCACTTTATTCTCCATAAAACGGGATATTTTTTTCTTTCCGCTCGATCTTTCTCCTCAGCTAGCTGGGCACTGGAAAATCATAGAGAGCTGTATAATAGCTCATTTTAAAGTAAATTGCTACATCTAGTGCCTTTTGTAATTAAAAATAAAATACTTTTTAAAATAGAATCAATTTTGTCAAAAAAATTGCATTTTGGATGTATTTTCATACTGCAGTCTTTTCAAAGATATTTGAATTTTGAAGCAATCAAACAGTTCATGGTAATGAACTCTATAGTAATAATAGCTACTTGTCTCAATAGTAACCGAAACTCCTGGAACCAAAATTTTCTTTTTTGGCTTAATCGCTAAAATTATTATGTAAACTGCAAAAATATCTATGATGCCTAATCAGTAATAGTAATTTTTTAATCCGGGTTGCAGCGGTAGCTAGCAACCTAGTAAGAGACGATCACCTCCAATGTTAAGAAATATAAAACCCCCCAACTCCTAAAAAAAGAGTCAGATCAAAATAAAAAGTACACCATTAGAACCGCCTTGTCCGAATCCTCTATAAAGGAAACTTACCACCCTTTGGCTTGAATGACAAAGAAAATATATTGGCTTGAAAATCAAGAAAATAGACTTTTACCACGTTATTCTCCACAAACGGGATATTTTTTTCTTTCCGCTTGATTTTTCTCCTCAGCTAGCTGGGCACTGGAAAATCATAGAGAGCTGTATAATAGCTCATTTTAAAGGAAATTGCAACATCTAGTCACTTTTGTAATTAAAAATAAAATACTTTTTAAAGTAGAATCAATTTTGTCAAAAAAATTGCATTTTTGATGTATTTTCATACTTCAGTCTTTTCAAAGATATTTGAATTTTGAAGCAATAAAACAGTCCATTTTAATGAACTCTATAGTAATAATAGCTACTTGTCTCAATAGTAACCGAAACTCGTGGAACCAAAATTTTCTTTTTTGGCTTAATCGCTAAAATTATTATGTAAACTGCAAAAATATTTATGATGCCTAATCAGTAATAGTAATTTTTTAATTTTTCATCATATTAAAAGACGATCACTGAAATAACAAACCATTCCTTACATTGGACTTAGTTAGCTACTTGATTGTTTGAGTTTCGTCTCTTACTATTTAAAAGAAGAAAAAGCCGTAGGCTTTTTCCTGTTTGTATTTATAGTTAAAAAACGAACTCAAGTCCAAAGAAACTGAACACTGTGGTTCATTCATATTATATTCATTATTTTAGCTAGAATGTAAATAAACAAGTTTCTTTTTTAAATTTTAAATTGAAAAGATAGTGCTTTTAATTCAACATATTAAAAGTTCTCCCCGACGGGGAATCGAACCCCCTTCTCCCAGGTAATAAGTGAGCATGCTTACCATTAGACTATCGAAGACTTGTAAAATAAAAGTTACATATAAGATATGATAATAATTTTTTATCCGGGTTGCAGCGGTAGCTAGCTAACATTCAAGGACGTATACAAAGGGTTTAGTTGGTTTTGAACCCCCCCCCCTCCCCCAAAATGTTTTTCAGATTCATAATAACGAATATAAAATGAATAAAACAAAATTGAATATAAAAAAATATACAAAAATGAATATGAACAACTTTTTTATGCGTTTTTGAATTACATTAAAAGACGATCACTGAAATAACAAACCATTCCATACATTGGACTTATTTAGCTACTTGATTGTTTGAGTTTCGTCTCTTAGTATTTAAAAGAAGAAAAAGCCGTAGGCTTTTTCCTGTTTGTATTTATAGTTAAAAAACGAACTGAAGTCCAAAGAAACTGAACACTTTGGTTCATTCATATTATCTTCATTATTTTAGCTAGAATGTAAATAAACAAGTTTCTTTTTTAAATTTTAAATTGAAAAGATAGTGCTTTTAATTCAACATATTAAATGTTCTCCCCGACGGGGAATCGAACCCCCTTCTCCCAAATAACAAGTGGGCATACTTACCGTTAGACTATCGAAGACTTATAAAATAAATCCGGGTTGCAGCGGTGGCTAGCAACCTAGTAAGAGACGATCACGTCCAATGTTAAGAAATATAAAAACCCATAGTTCCTAAAAAAGGAGTCAGATCAAAACAAAAAGTACACCATTAGAACAGCCTTGTCCGAAACCCCTGTATAGGAAACTTTCTGTCCCTTGGCTTGAACAGAAAGTGAAATATATTGGCTTGAAAATCAAGAAAAGTGGCAGCTACTACAACATTCTTCCTAAACGGGATATTTTTTTCTTTTTTTCTTTTTTTCTTTGTTTCCAGAGATAGCTTGGCACTGGAACATCGTAGAGGGTTGTTCAATAGCTCATTTTAAAGAAAATTAATTGGGTTAAAAACTTTTTGTAACTAAAATAAATTATTTCTAAAAGAGAATAAATTTTTCCACCAAAAACTGCATTTTCGATGTCTTTTCACACTGCAGTCTTTCAAACATCCGTGTTGCAGCGGTAGCTAGCAACCTAGTAAGAGACGATCACGTCCAATGTTTACATTAAAAGACGATCACTGGAATAACGATCCGGGTTGCAGCGGTAGCTAGCAACCTAGTAAGAGACGATCACGTCCAATGTTAAGAAATATAAAAACCCATAGTTCTTAAAAAAAGAGTCAGATCAAAACAAAAAGTACACCATTAGAACCGCCTTGTCCGAAACCCCTGCATAGTAAAATTTCTGTCCCTTGGCTTGAACAGCAAGGGAAATATCTTGGCTTGAAAATCAAGAAAAGTGGCAGCTATTACAACATTCTGCCTAAAAGGGATATTTTTTTCTTTTTTTTTTTCTTTTTTTTTTCTTTTTTTTGTATCCAGAGATATCTTGGCACTGGAACATCGTAGAGGGTTGTTCAATAGCTCATTTTAAAATAAATTAATTGGGTTAAAAATATATAGTAACAAAAATAAATTATTTATAAAAGAGAATAAATTTTTCCACCAAAAACTGCATTTTGATGTCTTTTCACACTGCAGTCTTTCAAACATAATCGTATACCAGCGGTAAGAATTGAACCCACGCCTCTGAAGAGACTGGTGGCTTACACCAGTGCCTTGGACTACTCGGCCAGGCTGCCTCTCTTAAATAAATATATATGTGAATTTGGGTTGCAGCAGTAGCTAGCAACCTAGTAAGTGACGATCAGTCCAATGTTAAGAAATATAAAAACCCAAAACTCCTAAAAATAGAGTCAGATCAAAACAAAAGTACATCATTAGAACTACCTTGTCTGAAACCCTACTAGATAAATAATGAACGTCATCATAGTTTTATATTAGAGCTATGACGTGAATAGAGTGACGTCATAATTAGTATATAATCCGGGTTGCAGCGGTAGCTAGCAACCTAGTAAGAGACGATCACGTCCAATGTTAAGAAATATAAAAACCCATAGTTCCTAAAAAAGGAGTCAGATCAAAACAAAAAGTACACCATTAGAACCGCCTTGTCCGAAACCCCTGTATAGGAAACTTTCTGTCCCTTGGCTTGAACAGAAAGGGAAATATATTGGCTTGAAAATCAAGAAAAGTGGCAGCTACTACAACATTCTTCCTAAACGGGATATTTTTTTCTTTTTTTTCTTTGTTTCCAGAGATAGCTTGGCACTGGAACATCGTAGAGGGTTGTTCAATAGCTCATTTTAAAGGAAATTAATTGGGTTAAAAACCTTTTGTAACTAAAATAAATTATTTCTAAAAGAGAATAAATTTTTCCACCAAAAACTGCATTTTCGATGTCTTTTCACACTGCAGTCTTTCAAACATAATCGTTTACCAGCGGTAAAATTTGAACCCACGCCTCCAAAGAGACTGGTGGCTAACACCAGTGCCTTGGACCACTCGGCCAGGTTTTTATAATAAAGAACGACCTCTTGCCTATACTAAATTCTATGTGCCACTTAATTATAGTTTGGTTTTCCGAATTTTGGGTTGCAGCAGTAGCTAGCAACCTAGTAAGAGACGATCACGTCCAATGTTAAGAAATATAAAAACCCATAGTTCCTAACAGAGGAGTCAGATCAAAACAAAAAGTACACCATTAGAACCGCCTTGTCCGAAACCCCTGTATAGGAAATTACAATAAAGAACGACACCTAGCCCATGTTGACTGTGACATAAATAGGGATCATGTAATTTCCATAATTACATTAAAAGAGGATAATTGGATTAATCCGGGAAACGAGTCAGATCAAAACAAAAAGTACACCATTAGAACCGCCTTGTCCGAAACCCCTATAAAGGAAACTTACCGCCCTTTGGCTTGAATAACAAAGAAATTATATTAAAGAACGATCTGTTACCTATAGTAATCCAACAGTTCGTGATCTCTTACTATTCCAAAGAAGAAAAAGCCGTAGGTTTTTTTACTGTTTGTATTCAATTTTTTCCGGGTTGTTATAATGATTACAATAAAGAAGGACACCTAGCCCATGTTAACTGTGACATAAATAGGGATTATGAAATTTCTATCAGTATCATGGCTATAAAGATGGCTGAAACCTAGTACAGAAAATTACATAAAGGATCGATGTCAGTTAAGAGAATCTAATGTAGTACTAATTAATATAATTTTTAATTAGACTTTAGATAGATAAATATATAAAAATCTTCCCTGGCAGGATTTGAACCTGCAGCCTTGGGATTAGAATTTTACATAAAGGATCGATAACAATCATGATAAATGGAGCTTAAGCTACTTTCAGCGAATATAGCTGAAACCGAGTAATTTTAATAAAGAACGACCTCTTGTCTAAACTAAATTTTATACGCCACTTAATTATAGTATAGGTTAGTAATTCCCCAGATAGCTGGCACTGGAACGTCGTAGAGAGTTGTTCAATGGCTCATTTTAAAGAAAATTAACGGGGTTAAAAACTTTTTGTAATTAAAACAAATTATTTTTAATATAGAATCAGTTTTTTTGCAAAAAATGTATAATAAAGAACGACCTCTTGCCTATACTAAATTTTATAGGCCACTTAACTATAGTATAGGTTAGTAAAGTTTTATAGTAAAGAATGAGTTTTTGACCGAATTTTTACATCAAAAGACGATCATTGGAATATCAAACCATTGCATACATTGGAATTAGTTTTTATAGTAAAGAACGGCATCTAACCAATGTTAACTGGAAAATAAATGGGGATTATGTAATTTTCATCGGGATCATAAACCTAATAAGGAACAAGCCATGGGACATATTAGACTTAGTTTGATTTGCAATTATAAAACCTAGTAGAAGACTAGAAACTTAGTAAAGAACAAACCATGTCACATAGTAACTAAAAGATAAGATAACACAAGCATTACGATATAAGTATAACGCCATCAAAATATTCGACTGGCTCATTTTAAATGAAATTGATGAATTTTAAAACCATTTGAAATTAGCACAATTATAATAAAGAACGACCTCTTGCCTATACTAAATTTTATACGCCACTTTATTATAGTATAGGTTAGTAATTCAACAGATAGCATGGCACTGGAACATCGTAGAGAGTTGTCCAATGGCTCATTTTAAAGGAAATAAATGGGATTAAAACCTTTTGTAATTATTACTATATAAGAAGCGTCAGAACTTTAAATGTTCTCATTCATAATTACATAATGGTTTCAATCAAGCAAGCTATACGCAAGTTGAAAAAACAGTACTACACAAACAACAGAGATAGTAACTTGAAAAGAAAAAAGCAAAGGTATTCAACCGACCAGGCGTATCGAGAAGTAATACTTGAGAGAGCAAAACAAAACAGCAAGATGTGTTAAATCAATGATGAAGATTATAGACATGCAAAAATTGAGACAGCCAAACAAAAGTTCAAGGATAGTTATCACAATGATGAAGATTACCGCATCAAATATAAGAAAAACCAAAAGCAAAGGTATTCAACCGTCCAGGTGTATCGAGAAGTAAAAATTGAGACAGCCAAACAAAAGATCAAGGAGCGTTACTGGGGTGACAAAATCTATAATGAAAAAATTAAATTCTCTGCGAGGTTGTACCGAAAAACGCATAAGGACAAAGGGAAAAATTACATTCAGAAATACAAGAAGATGGCAAAAATGCAGGCTGATCTTTGTAAATTGAGAAATATTTTACGCATGTTTTATCGGGATCACGAAAAGTATTCAAAATTACAAATTAAAATTCTCTTTGAAAGAACGGATGCTGTTGAAATTACATTAAAAGACGATCACTGAAATAACAAACCATTCCATACATTGGACTTAGTTAGCTACTTGATTGTTTGAGTTTCGTCTCTTACTATTTAAAAGAAGAAAAAGCCGTAGGCTTTTTCCTGTTTGTATTTATAGTTAAAAAACGAACTCAAGTCCAAAGAAACTGAACACTGTGGTTCATTCATATTATCTTCATTATTTTAGCTAGAATGTAAATAAACAAGTTTCTTTTTTAAATTTTAAATTGAAAAGATAGTGCTTTTAATTCAACATATTAAAATTTATAATAAAGAACGACCTCTTGCCTATACTAAATTTTATACACCACTTAATTATAGTATAGGTTAGTAATTCAACAGATAGCTTGGAACTGGGACATCGTAAAGAGTTGTTCAATGGTTCGTTTTAAAGGAAATTAATGGGGTTAAAAACTTTTTGTTTTTGCAGCGGTAGCTAGCAACCTAGTAAGAGACGATCGCGTCCAATGTTAAGAAATATAAAAACCCATAGCTCCTAAAAAAGGAGTCAGATTAAAACAAAAAGTACACCATTAGAACCGCCTTGTTCAAAACCCCTTTATAGGAAACTTTCTGTCCCTTGGCTTGAACAGCAAGGGAAATATATTGGCTTGAAAATCAAGAAAATTGACTTTAACCACATTATTCTCCCCAAACGGTATATTTTTTTCTCTTTTCTTTGTATCCAGAGATAGCTTGGCACTGGAACATCGTAGAGGGTTGTTCAATAGCTCATTTTAAAGGAAATTAATTGGGTTAAAAACCTTTTGTAACTAAAATAAATTATTTCTAATTTTAATAAAGAACGAACATTTTACCGATTATCTACTAATAACCATATATGACGTAATAAGTGACCTGACGTAATATCTAAAACCTATTGTGTACTAATAACCATATATGAATTAATTACCGACGTGACGTAAAAATTGAAAAATTTTATTTTATTTTCGTTTTTAGTTCATTACAGTAAAGAACGATGAGTCTCCCATACTAACTGATATATGGTGGTTCCAGGTGTAGTTACATAAACGACGAATATAGCTCATCATAAATGGTGTTTTTTAATTTTCGGGGTTGCAGCGGTAGCTAGCAACTTAGTCTGGGTTGCATTAAAATAAGGTTATAATAAAGAACGACCTCTTGCCTATACTAAATTTTATAGGCCACTTAACTATAGTATAGGTTAGTAAAGTTTAAATAAAGGACCGATATAGTTCATCATAAATGGCGTGCGTGAATAAGTAATCCACGCAGCGTCGCAAGTAATCCAGGTTACAGCGGTAGCTGGCAACCTAGTAAGAGATGATCACGTCCAATTTTAAGAAATATAAAAACCCATAGCTCCTAAAAAAGTTACAATAAAGAACGACACCTTGCCCATGTTAACTAAAACATAAATAGGGATTATATAATTTCCATCAGTATCATGGCTGTAGAGATGGCTGAAACCTAGTTACAATAAAAAACGATCATTGGAATAACAAACAACTGCATACATTGGAATTAGCTAGCTACTTGATTGCTTGAGACTCGTGTCTTACTATTTCAAAGAAGAAAAAGCCGTAGGCTTTTTCCTGTGTGTAATCAGTTTATTATCATAGACAGCGCGCTAGCACTGCCTGAGTAAAGAACGATGTGGGCACAATGTGTTTTTTTCTTATTCAGTCAGGCACTTCGTATCGAAGGAGTCGTCGTATTTACAATAAAGAACGATGTTCAGTCCATAGTAACTGAAGTGTTATTAGGATTACAGTAAAGAACGATCTCTCTCCCATACTAACTGATATATGGTGCTTCCAGGTGTAGTCAAACAGTTCGTGGTAACGAACTGTAAGTAAGGAGCGACCCGGCTCAATGGTAACCGAAACTCTAGAAAAAGGGTTTTTGATACCAATAGATATATCAAAAGAATCAAATTTCAATGCTGATTTCAAATATATAACTTTCGTCAAGTTTAAAGCTACCCATCAAAAGTTACGCGCCTTAGAAAATTTGGCTGATTTTCAAAAAAAGGGGGAAAGACCCCCTAAAAGTTATAGAACCTTAATGAAAATCATACCATCATATTCAGCGTATCAGAGAACCCTACTGTAGAGTTTTCAAGCTCCTATCTACAAAAATGTGGAATTTTACATTTTTTGCCAGAAGAAAGATCACGGATGCGTGTTTATTTGTTTTTGTTTTTGTTTTTTTTTTTTCCCCAGGGGTGATCGTATCGACCCAGTGGTCCAAGAATATCGTGGGAGGGCTCATTGGAACGGAAATTAAAAGTTCTAGTGCCCTTTTTAAGTGACCAAAAAAAATGGATGGCAACTAGGCCCCCTCCCACGCTTATTTTTTCCCAAAGTCAGCCGATCAAAATTTTGAGATGGCCATTTTGTTCAGCATGGTCGAAAATATGATAAATATGTCTTTTAGGATGACTTAATCCCCCGAAGTTCCCAGAGCGAGGGATAAAAGTTATGAACTTTACCCAATGTTAACATATAGTTTTGGTTTTTGAGAAGTATACAGATCTTTTCTGGTTTTTTTTCTGGTTGTGGGTGGGATGGGTGGGTCGGTGTAATAAAGAACGACCTCTTGGCTTTACTAAATTAGGTATGGCGTTGTAAGAGAATTAGCTCTGTCTGGAGTTGTGAGATCGATCCCAATACCCTACTTAATATTTATTCATTCTCTTATTCTTGCAAAGGGATTTTTTTAGTAAATACAATTCTTGTAAAACTCATTGTAGAGAGCTAGAAATAAAATTACATTAACATTATAAGAAATCATTATATAGATGATGAATTTTATTTAATGATTAATATTAGACATAAATTAAAATCTTGTTTATGGTAAAAGACCAGTTAATAGATTATAAACCATAATTATTTTCTGAAAAATAAAAGTCCGACCGGATTCGAACCGGTGACCTATCAATCTGCAGTCAATTGCTCTACCTCTGAGATACGAACCCTTGTTATTAAGAGAGAATTAAAGATGTTTACATGAATATTAGAAATTACAGTAAAGAACAAGCTTCCAGCCCATAGTAACTAAAATAAGATTATAATAAAGAACGACCTCTTACCTATGCTAAATATTATACGCCACTTAATTATAGTATAGGTTATCCGGGTTGCTACAGTAAAGAACGATCTCTCATCCATAGTAACTGATAAATGGTGGTTCCAGGGGTATAATAAAGATCGAACTCTTCCCTATACTAACTTGCATACGCAACTTCACTATAGTTAAGATTACAGTATTTATATTATACATCATTATAAATTATAAAAGGTTCAAATGTTCGAAGATACATGAAAATTCTAAAATTAGTTTTGCTTTTTGTCTCCTGGAAGAAAATTTTTTTCATCTCAGTTCAAATTTATTATTGTATCCTGGAACCAAACTTTTTTTGGTTTGTAACCCGTAAAGTACATATCTCCATATTATTGTCTCATAAATGCAATTATTTTAGTTTTCAGTCCAGAATCGCTAAACTTATTATGTAAACTGCAAAAATATTTATGGTGTCTAACCAATAATACTAATTTTGTAATTCAAACAAGATAAATACCTGAAAATTTTAAAATTAGTTTTGTTTTATGCTAGGTTTTAGATACTCGACATGGGATTTTGTGTACTTTTATAATAAAGAACGACCTTTTGCCTATAATAAATTTAATACGCCACTTAATTATAGTATAGGTCAGTAATTCTACAGATAGACTGGCACTGGAACATCGTAGAGAGTTGTTTAATGGCTCATTTTCAAGAAAATTAATGGGGATAAAAAGCTTTTATATTAAAGAACGAACTGTATACTATAGTAATATTTCTAGGATCGATACTGTATACGATCCGGGTTGCAGCGGTAGCTAGCAACCTCCGGGTTGCAGCGGTAGCTAGCAACCTAGTAAGAGACGATCACGTCAAATGTTAAGAAATATAAAAACCCATAGTTCTTAAAAAAAGAGTCAGATCAAAACAAAAAGTACACCATTAGAACCGCCTTGTCCGAAACCCCTGCATAGTAAAATTTCTGTCCCTTGGCTTGAACAGCAAAGGAAATATATTGGCTTGAAAATCAAGAAAAGTGGCAGCTACTACAACATTCTGCCTAAACGGGATATTTTTTTCTTTTTTTTCTTTTTTTTCTTTTTTTTTATCCAGAGATAGCTTGGCACTGGAACATCGTAGAGGGTTGTTCAATAGCTCATTTTAAAGGAAATTAATTGGGTTAAAAATCTATAGTAACTAAAATAAATTATTTCTAAAAGAGAATAAATTTTTCCACCAAAAACTGCATTTTGATGTCTTTTCACACTGCAGTCTTTCAAACATAATCGTATACCAGCGGTAAGAATTGAACCCACGCCTCTGAAGAGACTGGTGGCTAACACCAGTGCCTTGGACCACTCGGCCAGGCTGCCTCTCATAAATAAATATATATGTGAATTTGGGTTGCAGCAGTAGCTAGCAACCTAGTAATAGACGATCAGTCCAATGCTAAGAAATATAAAAACCCAAAACTCCTAAAAATAGAGTCAGATCAAAACAAAAGTACATCATTAGATCCGGGTTGCAGCGGTAGCTAGCAACCTAGTAAGAGACGATCACGTCCAATGTCAAGAAATATAAAACCCCCCAACTCCTAAAAACAGAGTCAGATCAAAACAAAAAGTACACCATTAGAACCGCCTTGTCCGAATCCTCTATAAAGGAAACTTACCTCCCTTTGGCTTGAATAACAAAGAAAATATATTGGCTTGAAAATCAAGAAAATTGACTTTTACCACGTTATTCTCCACAAACGGGATATTTTTTTCTTTCCGCTTTTTCTTTCTGCTCAGCTAGCTGGGCACTGGAAAATCATAGAGAGCTGTATAATAGCTCATTTTAAAGGAAATTGCAACATCTAGTCACTTTTGTATTTAAAAATAAAATACTTTTTAAAGTAGAATCAATTTTGTCAAAAAAATTGCATTTTTGATGTATTTTCATACTGCAGTCTTTTCAAAGATATTTGAATTTTGAAGCAATAAAACAGTCCATGTAATGAACTCTATAGTAATAATAGCTACTTGTCTCAATAGTAACCGAAACTCCTGGAACCAAAATTTTCTTTTTTGGCTTAATCGCTAAAATTATTATGTAAACTGCAAAAATATTTATGATGCCTAATCAGTAATAGTAATTTTTTAATTTAAACAACAAAAATACATGAAAATTCTAAAATTAGTTTTGCTTTTTGTCTCCTGGAAGAAATTTTTTTTCATCTCAGTTCAAATTTATTATTGTATCCTGTAACCCGTAAAGTACATATCTCCATATTATTGTCTCATAATTGCAATTATTTTAGTTTTCAGTCCAGAATCACTAAACTTATTATTTAAACTGCAAAAATATTTATGGTGTCTAACCAATAATACTAATTTTGTAATTCAAACAAGATAAATACCTGAAAATTTTAAAATTAGTTTTGTTTTATGCTAGGTTTTAGATACTCGACACGGGATTTTGTGTGCTTAATAATTTTAAATCTTGAAAAAATATGGTCTCACGCGAGTGGAAAAAAAGAAAGAATAACCAAAAACAATATCAAAATAGAACAATCCAAATTTCTACTAATAGAAAACTTTACTACACAAAAAATAAAGCTAACATCCTGAAATATAAGAAAAGTTTATTTAAAAGAGATAAAAATGCCACCAAACGCAATAAAGCTCGAGCACGCGTAAGGATTGCTACTAAGATGTCTTGTGATCCAGGATTTAAGAAAATGAAATATGACAGAGCAAAACAGAGGTATCTTACGGATCAGGGGTATCGAGAAGGGAAAATTGAGACAGCGAAACAAAAGAGCAAGGAACGGTATGATAACGATATAGATTACCGAAACAAACATAAGAAAAAAGTTGCTACCAGAATAATGGGTAGATACTGGGGTGACAAAAGCTATAATGAAAAAATTAAATTCTCTGCGAGGTTGTACCGAAGAACGCATAAGGACAAAGGGAAAAATTACATTCAGAAATACAAGAAGATGGCAAAAATGCAGGCTGATCTTTGTAAATTGAGAAACATTTTACGCATGTTTTATCGGGATCACGAAAAGTATTCGAAATTACAGATTAAAATTCTCTTTGAAAGAGCGGATGCTGTTGAAAAGTCGGCTAGAAATGCTTTGGCAAAGCTTCATGGCAATATCCAAAAGAAATGTTGTCAGTTTAACGAAAAGCTTCCAAGGTATGGATTGGCAACTGCGGAACAGTTTATAGATGCAATGGAAAATGTTCGACAACACAGTGAATATACGGAGGCGTACTTCTTAGAAAATTTTATAATAAAGAACGACCTCTTACCTATACTAAATTTTATACGCAACTTAACTATAGTATAGGTTAGTAATTCAACAGATAGCATGGCACTGCAACATTGTAGAGAGTTGTTCAAAGGCTCATTTTGAAGGAAATTAATGGGGTTAAAAACCTTTTGTAATTAAAACATGGAAGTTACAGTAAAGAACGATCTCTCGCCAATAGTAACTGATATACAGTGGCGCCAGGGGTAGCTACAAGTACATAAAAGGATCAATAGGGTTCGTCGTAAATGCAGAATATGTAAGTTTCATCAAATATTTCCAGGTTGCAGCGGTAGCTAGCGACCTAGTAAGAGACGATCACGTCCAATGTTAAGAAATATAAAAACCCATAGCTCCTAAAATACAATAAGGAACGAACTGTAACCCATAGTAACTTAAGTATGAAATCAAA
This sequence comes from Artemia sp. Qi Xiang Cuo, assembly GCF_049724085.1. NCBI lineage: Eukaryota > Metazoa > Arthropoda > Branchiopoda > Anostraca > Artemiidae > Artemia > Artemia sp. Qi Xiang Cuo. The sequence goes on from NC_142805.1 coordinate 39,376,141, forward strand.
CGGTTAGTGGTCATAATAAAGAGCTGTGTAATGGCTCATTTTAAAAAAAACTACTGTATATAGAAACCTTTTGTAATTAACAAAATTAATTCTACATTAAAAGACGATCATTGGAATAAAAACTTATTGCATACATTGGACTTAGTTAGCTACTTGATCGTTTGACGTTCGTCTCTTACTATTTCAAAGAAGAAAAAGCCGTAGGCTTTTTCCTGTTTGTAATATATTATAATAAGGAACGAACTGTAACCCATAGTATTATAATAAAGAACGAATATAAAGTTATTATAATCATTACATAATTTACAGTAAAGAACGATCTCTCATCCATAGTAACTGATATATGGTGGTTCCAGGGGTAGTTACTTGTGGTTTGTCTCTTACTATTTCAAAGAAGAAAAAGCCGTAGGCTTTTTCCTGTTTGTAATAATATAGCATAAAACGAATTCCAAGTTGTAACTGACGTCATCCTGGTTGTCAAATTAGCTAATTAATTTCATCTAATTTTGTTTTAAAAATAATTCCCACACAGCGATTCGAACCCAAGCCAATTAATTGAAAGCCAACTATCCCAAACCACTAGACCATATGAGATGTATATAGAAAGCTAATTAATTGTTTTATGATCTCTTATAGCATATGTAATAAAGATCAAACTCTTCCCTATACTAACTTGCATACGCAACTTCACTATAGTTAAGATTACAGTATTTATATTTTTACATTAAAAGACGATCACTGAAATAACAAACCATTCCATACATTGGATTTAGTTAGCTACTTGATTGTTTGAGTTTCGTCTCTTATATAATAAAGAACGACCTCTTACCTATACTAAATTTTATACGCCACTAGTAATTCAACAGATAGCATGGCACTGGAACATTGTAGAGAGTTGTTCAATGGCTCATTTTGAAGGAAATTAATGGGGTTATATAATAAGGAACGAACTCTAGCCTATAGTAACTAAAATATTAAAATAAGTAATTACATAAAATATAACGAACTCTTCCCTATACTAACTTGCATAGACAACTTCACTATAGTGAAGATTACAGAATTTATATTATACATCATTATAAATTATAAAAGGTTCGAATGTTCGAAGATTATAGGATAAAATTTTCCCACACCGGGAATTGAACCCGGTCCTCCTAAGTGAATTTTAACTATCCTAGCCACTAGACCAAATGGGACCATAAAGAAGTATGATTTAAGAACCATATGCATATTATTATTTCACCATACCAATTATAATAAGGCCATATCCGGGTTGCAGCGGTAGCTAGCAACCTAGTAAGAGACGATCACGTCCAATGTTAAGAAATATAAAAACCCATAGTTCCTAAAAAAGGAGTCAGATCAAAACAAAAAGTACACCATTAGAACCGCCTTGTCCGAAACCCCAGCATAGTAAAATGTCTGTCCCTTGGCTTGAACAGCAAGGGAAATATATTGGCTTGAAAATCAAGAAAAGTGGCAGCTACTACAACATTCTGCCTAAACGGGATATTTTTTTCTTTTTTTCTTTTTTTTCTTTTTTTGTATCCAGAGATAGCTTGGCACTGGAACATCGTAGAGGGTTGTTCAATAGCTCATTTTAAAGGAAATTAATTGGGTTAAAAATCTATAGTAACTAAAATAAATTATTTCTAAAAGAGAATAAATTTTTCCACCAAAAACTGCATTTTGATGTCTTTTCACACTGCAGTCTTTCAAACATAATCGTATACCAGCGGTAAGAATTGAACCCACGCCTCTGAAGAGACTGGTGGCTAACACCAGTGCCTTGGACCACTCGGCCAGGCTGCCTCTCATAAATAAATATATATGTGAATTTGGGTTGCAGCAGTAGCTAGCAACCTAGTAATAGACGATCAGTCCAATGCTAAGAAATATAAAAACCCAAAACTCCTAAAAATAGAGTCAGATCAAAACAAAAGTACATCATTAGATTATAATAAAGAACGACCTCTTGCCTATACTAAATTATATAGGCCACTTAACTATAGTATAGGTTAGTAAATTTACATTAAAAGACGATCACTGAAATAACAAACCATTCCATACATTGGACTTTGTTAGCTACTAATTGATTGTTTGAGTTTCATCTCTTACTATTTATAATAAAGAACGACCTCATGCCTTTACTAAATTTTATACGCCACTGAATTATAGTATAGGTTAGTAATTCCACAGATAGCTTGGCACTGGAACATCGTAGAGAGTTGTTCAATGGCTCATTTTAAAGGAAATTAATTGGGTTAAAAATATTTATAATAAAGAACGACCTCTTGCCTATACTAAATTTTATACGCCACTTAATTATAGTATAGGTTAGTAATTCAACAGATAGCTTGGCACTGGAACATCGTATCCGGGTTGCAGCGGTAGCTAGCAACCTAGTAAGAGACGATCACCTCCAATGTCAAGAAATATAAAACCCCCAACTCCTAAAAAAAGAGTCAGATCAAAACAAAAAGTACACCATTAGAACCGCCTTGTCCGAATCCTCTATAAAGGAAACTTACCTCCCTTTGGCTTGAATAACAAAGAAAATATATTGGCTTGAAAATCAAGAAAATTGACTTTTACCACGTTATTCTCCACAAACGGGATATTTTTTTCTTTCCGCTTTTTCTTTCTGCTCAGCTAGCTGGGCACTGGAAAATCATAGAGAGCTGTATAATAGCTCATTTTAAAGGAAATTGCAACATCTAGTCACTTTTGTATTTAAAAATAAAATACTTTTTAAAGTAGAATCAATTTTGTCAAAAAAATTGCATTTTTGATGTATTTTCATACTGCAGTCTTTTCAAAGATATTTGAATTTTGAAGCAATAAAACAGTCCATGTAATGAACTCTATAGTAATAATAGCTACTTGTCTCAATAGTAACCGAAACTCCTGGAACCAAAATTTTCTTTTTTGGCTTAATCGCTAAAATTATTATGTAAACTGCAAAAATATTTATGATGCCTAATCAGTAATAGTAATTTTTTAATTTAAACAACAAAAATACATGAAAATTCTAAAATTAGTTTTGCTTTTTGTCTCCTGGAAGAAATTTTTTTTTCATCTCAGTTCAAATTTATTATTGTATCCTGTAACCCGTAAAGTACATATCTCCATATTATTGTCTCATAATTGCAATTATTTTAGTTTTCAGTCCAGAATCACTAAACTTATTATTTAAACTGCAAAAATATTTATGGTGTCTAACCAATAATACTAATTTTGTAATTCAAACAAGATAAATACCTGAAAATTTTAAAATTAGTTTTGTTTTATGCTAGGTTTTAGATACTCGACACGGGATTTTGTGTGCTTAATAATTTTAAATCTTGAAAAAATATGGTCTCACGCGAGTGGAAAAAAAGAAAGAATAACCAAAAACAATATCAAAATAGAACAATCCAAATTTCTACTAATAGAAAACTTTACTACACAAAAAATAAAGCTAACATCCTGAAATATAAGAAAAGTTTATTTAAAAGAGATAAAAATGCCACCAAACGCAATAAAGCTCGAGCACGCGTAAGGATTGCTACTAAGATGTCTTGTGATCCAGGATTTAAGAAAATGAAATATGACAGAGCAAAACAGAGGTATCTTACGGATCAGGGGTATCGAGAAGGGAAAATTGAGACAGCGAAACAAAAGAGCAAGGAACGGTATGATAACGATATAGATTACCGAAACAAACATAAGAAAAAAGTTGCTACCAGAATAATGGGTAGATACTGGGGTGACAAAAGCTATAATGAAAAAATTAAATTCTCTGCGAGGTTGTACCGAAGAATTATATTAAAGAACGATCTGTTGCCTGTAGTAATAATATAATAAAGAACGACCTCTTGCCTATACTAAATTTTATACGCCACTTAATTATAGTAAAGAATTAGTAATTCCACAGATAGCTTGGCCCTGGAACATCGTAGAGAGTTGTTCAATGGCTCACTGTAATCCGGGGTGCAGCGTTAGCTCGCAACCTAGTAAGAAATGATCACGCCACGTTGTAAAAACTAATGTATAAAACCAATAAGTCCTAAAAAAAAGTCAGATCAAAATAAAAAGTGCACAATTAGAACTGCCTTGTCAGAAACCCCTGTATAAGAAGCTTTCTGTCCCTTGGCTTGAACAGCAAGGGAAATATATTGGCTTGAAAATCAAGAAAAGTGGCGGCTACTACAAGATTCTGCCTAAACGGCATATTTTTTTTTTCTTTCTTCTTTTCCACAGATAGCTTGGCTTGAAGTTATATTAATCCGGGTTGCAGCGGTAGCTAGCAAACCGGGTTGCAGCGGTAGCTAGCAAACCGGGTTGCAGCGGTAGCTAGCAACCTAGTAAGAGACGATCACGTCCAATGTTAAGAAATATAAAAACCCATAGCTCCTAAAAAAGGAGTCAGATCAAAACAAAAAGTACACCATTAGAACCGCCTTGTCCGAAACCCCTGTATAGTAAACTTTCTGTTATTTGGTTTAAACAGCAAGGGAAATATATTGGCTTGAAAATCAAGAAAAGTGGCAGCTACTACAACATTCTGCCTAGACAGCATCTTTTTTTCTTTTTTCTTTTGTTTTCTTTTCTACGGGTAGCTTAGCACTGGAACATCATAGAGAGCTGTTCAATGGCTCGTTTTAAAGAAAAGTAATGGGGCTAAAAACCTTTTGTAATTAAAATAAATTATTTATAAGAGAGAATAAATTTTTTCACTAAAAACTGTATTTTTGATGTCTTTTCATACTGCAGTCTTTTCAAAAATATTTGAATTTTGAAGCAATCAAACAATTCATGGTAATCACAATAAGAGACGATCACGTCCAATGCTAACATAACAATAAAGAACGAACTCTAATTAAATTTTGTTATTATTATAATACATTTATAATAAAGATCAAACTCTTCCCTATACTAACTTGCATACGCAACTTCACTATAGTTAAGAATACAGTATTTATATTATTACATTAAAAGACGATCACTGAAATAACAAACCATTCCATACATTGGACTTAGTTAGCTACTTGATTGTTTGAGTTTCGTCTCTTACAATTTAAAAGAAGAAAAAGCCGTAGGCTTTTTCCTGTTTGTATTTATAGTTAAAAAACGAACTCAAGTCCAAAGCAACTGAACACTGTGGTTTTATAATAAAGATCGAACTCTTCCCTTTACTAACTTGCATAGGCAACTTCACTATAGTTAAGATTATAGTATTTATTTTATACATCATTATAAATTATAAAATGTTTTACAATAAAGAACGACCTCTTGCCTATACTAAATTTTATACGCCACTTAATTGTAGTATAGGTTAGTAATTCAACAGATAGCTTGACACTGGAACATCATAGAGAGTTGCTCAATGGCTCATTTTAAAGGAAACTAATGGGATTAAAAGCATTTTGTAAAATTATTTTTATTACATTAAGAAATTTTTATTGTGTTCCTTAAGAAATCATCATAAGTAAAAATTTCTAATACGGAAATTGAACTCAAGCCAACTGGGTGAGAGCTATACCAACCTCTAGACCATATAGGATATATTAAAATACCCGATTATTGAAGTTTATGTTAAAGAAAGAATTATAAACCTAGTTAGTTGTCTGATTATTTGAGGATCGTCTCTTACTATTCCAAAGAAGAAAAAGCCATAGGCTTTTTCCTGTTTGTAATTTATGATCTTGGTTTAAGCGGTATTACAGTAAAGAACGAATTATAGCATACAGAAACTGAAACATAAAATACATGATGACACGGACAAGTGATGCAACACACATATCTTTTGACAAGATAATATAACACATTATCTTTTGAATAGTTGCTTCTCTGGGGTATGGTGCCATATTTGACTGATTTACTGCCTTATTTACTGGGATTTGTCTTTTATCATCCCAACCAAGGAAAAATGTTAAGGTTGTTTTCGGTTTTAATTACATCTGAGAAGATTACTAAAAATCATGGTTGCACTTAAACTAAAACTTCCGTAAAAAAATAAACACTGGTACACTTAAGCATAGATTTGAACATATAATAATAAACGAACTTTTTCCTATATTAAGTTAAATTAAAGTTTTTATATTTAGATAGGAGGCAGTTAAACTGAATTTCTTTAAAACTTTAAATTTAAGAGATATTGCTTTAAATTCAATATATTAATATTTTGAGAATATTTTAATATAAAAGAATATATTAATTCAAATATTGAATCCCCATCGGAAAGAATATATTAATATATTGAATTTAAAGCAATATCTCTTAAAGTTAAAGTATAAAAAAGATATTATAATAAAGATCGAACTCTTCCCTATACTAACTTGCATAGGCAACTTCACTATAGTTAAGATTACAGTATTTATATTATGACGGTGAAAAGGTATGAGAAGAAAGTGCAAAACTCTGTAAACTGCAAATATATTTAAAATGTTTGAGTAACAATTTCACTTTATGAAAATCCGGGTTGCAGTGGTAGCTAGCAACCTATTAAGAGACGATCACGTCCAATGTTAAGAAATATAAAAACCCATAGTTCCTAAAAATAGAGTCAGGTCAAAAAAAGTATACCGTTAGAATCGCCTTGTCCAAAACCCCTATATAGGAAACATTCTATCCCTTGGCTTGAACAGCAAGGGAAATATATTGGCTTGAAAATCAAGAAAAGTGGCAGCTACTACAGCATTCTGCCTAAACGGCATCTTTTTTTCTTCTTTTTTTTCTTTTTTTGTGTCCAGAGATAGCTTGGCACTGGAACATCGTAGAGGGTTGTTCAATAGCTCATTTTAAAGGAAATTAATTGGGTTAAAAATCTATAGTAACTAAAATAAATTGTTTCTAAAAGAGAATAAATTTTTCCACCAAAAACTGCATTTTTGATGTCTTTTTTACAGTAAACAACGATCTCTCGCCAATAGTATCCGGGTTGCAGCGGTAGCTAGCAACCTAGTAAGAGACGATCACGTCCAATGTTAAGAAATATAAAAACCCATAGTTCCTAACAAAGGAGTCAGATCAAAACAAAAAGTACACCATTAGAACCGCCTTGTCCGAAACCCCTGTATAGGAAACTTTCTGTCCCTTGGCTTGAACAGCAAGGGAAATATATTGGCTTGAAAATCAAGAAAATTGACTTTAACCACGTTATTCTCCCCAAACGGGATATTTTTTTCTTTTTTTCTTTTTTTTTCTTTTCCACAGATAGCTTGGCACTGGAACATCGTAGAGGGTTGTTCAATAGCTCATTTTAAAGGAAATTAATTGGGTTAAAAATCTATAGTAACTAAAATACATTATTTCTAAAAGAGTTACATTAAAGACCGATCTCTCGCCCATATTAACTGAGATATGGTGGTTCCAGGGGTAGCTGCAATTTTACAGTAAATTTATAATATAGAACGACCTCTTGCCTATATTAAACTTTATAGGCCACTTAACTGTAGTATAGGTTAGTAAAGTCCAGGTTGCAGCGGTAGCTAGTACCATCATCTGGGTTGCAGCGGTAGCTAGTATAATATAGAACGACCTATTGCCTATATTAAACTTTAGAGGCCACTTAACTGTAGTATATGTTAGTAAAATTTACATTAAAGAACGAACTTTAGTCCATAGTCCGGGTTGCAGCGGTAGCTAGCAACCTAGTAAGAGACGATCACGTCCAATGTTAAGAAATATAAAAACCCATAGTTCCTAAAAAAAGGTGTCAGATCAAAACAAAAAATACACCATTAGAACCGCCTTGTCCGAAACCCCTTTATAGGAAACTTTCTGTCCTTATAATAAAGAACGACCTCTTGCCTATACTAAATTTTATACGCCCCTTAATCCGGGTTGCAGCGGTAGCTAGCAACCTAGTAAGAGACGATCACGTCCAATGTTAAGAAATATAATTACATTAAAAGACGATCATTGGAATAACAAACAATTGCATACATTGGAATTAGTTAGCTACTTGATTGTTTGAGGTTCGTCTCTTACTATTTCAAAGAAGAAAAAGCCGTAGGCTTTTTCCTGTTTGTAATCAGTTTTTTATCCGGGTTGCAGCGGTAGCTAGCAACAACAACCGATATAGTTCATCATAAATATTATTTGTCAATTAGGTTTATTTATCCGGGTTGCAGCGGTAGCTAGCAACCTAGTAAGAGACGATCACGTCCAATGTTAAGAAATATTAAAACCCATAGTTCCTAACAAAGGAGTCCAATCAAAACAAAAAGTACACCATTAGAACCGCCTTGTCCGAAACCCCTGTATAGAAAACTTTCTGTCCCTTGGCTTGAACAGCATCCGGGTTGAAGCGGTAGCTAGCAACCTAGTAAGAGACGATCACGTCCAATGTTAAGAAATATAAAAACCCATAGTTCCTAACAAAGGAGTCAGATCAAATTCAAAAGTACACCATTAGAACCGCCTTGTCCGAAAACCCTGTACAGGAGACTTTCTGTCCCTTGGCTTGAACAGCAAGGGAAATATATTTGCTTGAAAATCAAGAATCCGGGTTGCAGCGTTAGCTAGCAACCTAGTAAGAGATGATCACGTCCAATGTTAAGAAATATAAGAACCCCTAACTCCTGAGAAAAGAGTCAGATCAAAACAAAAATTACACCATAAGAACCATCTTGTACAAAACCCCTATTAAGGAAACTTATCACTCTTTGGCTTGAATAACAAAGAAAATATATTGGCTTGAAAATCAAGAAAATTGACTTTAACCACGTTATTCTCCACAAACGGGATATTTTTTTCTTTCCGCTTGATTTTTCTCCTCAACTAGATGGGCACTGGAAAATCATAGAGAGCTGTATATTAGCTCATTTTAAAGGAAATTGCAACATCTAGTCACTTTTGTAATTAAAAACAAAATACTTTTTAAAGTAGAATCAATTTTGTCAAAAAAATTGCATTTTTGATGTATTTTCATACTGCAGTCTTTTCAAAGATATTTGAATTTTGAAGCAATCAAATATCCGGGTTGCAGCGGTAGCTAGCAACCTAGTAAGAGACGATCACGTCCAATGTTAAGAAATATAAAAACCCCTAACTCCTAGAAAAAAAGTCAGATCAAAACAAAAAGTACACCATTAGAACCGCCTTGTCCGAACCCCCTATAAAGGAAACTTACCACCCTTTGGCTTGAATAACAAAGAAAATATATTGGCTTGAAAATCAAGAAAATTGACTTTAACCACGTTATTCTGCACAAACGGGATATTTTTTTCTTTCTTTTGTTTCCAGAGATAGCTTGGCACTGGAATCCGGGTTGCAGCGGTAGCTAGCATCCGGGTTGCAGCGGTAGCTAGCAACCTAGTAAGAGACGATCACGTCCAATTTTAAGAAATATAAAAACCTCTAACTGCTACAAAAAGAGTCAGATCAAAAAAAAAGTACACCATTAGAACCACCTTGTCCGAAACCCCTATAAAGGAAACTTACCGCCCTTTGGCTTGATTATAATAAAGATCGAACTCTTTCCTATACTAACTTGCATAGGCAACTTCACTATAGTTAAGATTACAGTATTTATATTATACATCATTATAAATTATAAAAGGTTCAAATGTTCGAAGATTATAGAGTTAAAAATTTTCCCACACCGGGAATCGAACCCTGGCCTGTTAAGTGAAAGTTAACTATCCTAGGCACTAAACTATATGGGACCATTAAGAAGTATGATTTAAGAGCCATATGCATATTATTATTTCACCATACCAATTATAATAAGGCCAAAACAAAATCGTTGACTTGCAACCTTACTTTTGACACATTAGTTAAATCTTCATCAGACTTTAAAAATGTTTTGCTAGTTTTACATGAAAGAACGAACCTTAGCCCATAGTAGCAGAAATAAGAATATCTAGGTTGCAGCGGTAGTTAGCAACCTATTACACAATCCGGGTTTAAGTGGTAGCTAGCAACCTAGTAAGAAACTTCAAATTAAAAGATGATCATTAGAAAAACAAACAATTGCTTATATTGGACTTAGTTAGCTGCCTGATTCTTTGAGTTCTTATAATAAACAACGACCTCTTGCCTCTACTAAATTTTATAGGCCACTTAACTATAGTGTAGGCTAGTACAGTTATATTTAAGGCCAATATATTAAAATTTTCCATTAAAAGACGACCATTGGAATAAAAACCCATTACATATATTTGATTTAGTTATCCGGGTTTTTACATTAAAAGACGATCATTGGAATCCATTGTATAGTAAAGATTACATTAAAAGACGATCACTGAAATAACAAACCATTCCATACATTGGACTTAGTTACCTACTTGATTGTTTGAGTTTCGTCTCTTACTATTTAAAAGAAGAAAAAGCCGTAGGCTTTTTCCTGTTTGTATTTATAGTTAAAAAACAAACTCAAGTCCAAAGAAACTAAACACTGTGGTTCATTCATATTATCTTCATTATTTTAGCTAGAATGTAAATAAACAAGTTTCTTTTTTAAATTTTAAATTGAAAAGATAGTGCTTTTAATTCAACATATTATAAGTACTCCCTGACGGGGAATCGAACCCCCTTCTCCCAGGTAACAAGTGGGCATACTTACCATTAGACTATCGAAGACTTATAAAATAAAAGTTACATATAAGATATGATAATAATTTTTTAATCCGGGTTCCGCGTTGCAGCGGTAGCTAGCAACCTAGTAAGAGACGATCACCTCCAATGTTAAGAGACATAAAACCCCCCAACTCCTAAAAAAAGAGTCAGATCAAAACCGCATCGTCCGATACCCCTATAGAGTAAATTAACTGTTCCTTGGCTTGAAAGACATGGGAAATATGTTAGTCTGAAAATCAAGAAAAGTGGCTGAAACTATGTTTCCGGGTTGCAGCGGTAGCTAGCAACCTAGTAAGAGACGATTACAGTAAAGAACGATCTCTCTCCCATAGTAACTGATGTATGGTGGTTCCAGGAGTAGCTGCAAGCTATCCAGATATCAGCGGTATCCGGGTTGCATTAGAATAAAGAATGAACTCTTTCCTATACTAGATTAGATACTCAACTTAATTATAGTTAATTTTTTTACATTAAGGAACGAACTGTAGCCCATAGTAACAGAAGTAATAAAATTACATTAAAAGACAATCATGGGAATAACAAATCCAGGTTGCAGCGGTATCCGGGTTGCAGCGGTAGCTAGCAAGGCAGTAACGACCTGGCTACAAACTATAATTATGACATCATTGATCAATCTTTAACATGAAATGTTCTTTACTGTGAAAACCTGAGAAAGGCAGTAACAGGTCTGTGATGCCCTTAGATGTCCTGGGCCGCACGCGCGTTATAATAAAGAACGACCTCTTGCCTAGACTAAATTTTATACGCCACTTAATTATAGTATCCGGGTTGCAGCGGTAGCTAGCAACCTAGTAAGAGACGATCACGTCCAATGTTAAGACATATAAAAACCCATAGTTCCTAAAAAAGGAGTCAGATCAAATTCAAAAGTACGCCATTAGAACCGCCTTGTCCAAAACCCCTGTATAGTAAACTTTCTGTCCCTTAGCTTGAACAGCAAGGGAAATATATTGGCTTGAAAATCAAGAAAAGTGGCAGCTACTACAACATTCTGCCTAAACGGGATATTTTTTTCTTTTTTTTTCTTTTGTATTCAGAGATGGCTTGGCACTGGAACATCGTAGAGGGTTGTTCAATAGCTCATTTTAAAGGAAATTCATTGGGTTAAAAACCTTTTGTAACTAAAATAAATTATTTCTAAAAGAAAATAAATTTTTCCACCAAAAACTGCAGTTTTGATGTCTTTTCACACTGCAGTCTTTCAAACATAATCGTATACCAGATTTGAACCCACGCCTCCGAAGAGACTGGTGGCTAACACCAGTGCCTTAGACCACTCGGCCAGGCTGCTTCTCATAATTTGGGTTGCAGCAGTAGCTAGCAACCTAGCAAGAGACGATCAGTCCAATGCTAAGAAATATAACAAAACTCCTAAAAATACAGTCAGATCAAAACAAAGGTGCATCATTAGAATTACCTTGTCTGAAACCCTACTAGATAAATTAGATTTATCCGGGTTGCAGCGGTAGCTAGCAACCTACTAAGAGACGATCACGTCCAATGTTAAGAAATATAAAAACCCATAGTTCCTAATTTACAGTAAAGAACGATCTCTGGCCCATAGTAACTGATATATGGTTCCGGGTTGCAGCGGTAGCTAGCAACCTAGTAAGATTATCCGGGTTGCAGCGGTAGCTAGCAATCCGGGTTGCAGCAGTAGCTAGCAATCCGGGTTGCAGCGGTAGCTAGCAACCTAGTTAGAGACGATCACCTCCAATGTAAAGAAATATAAAACCCCCCAACTCCTAAAAAAAGAGTCAGATCAAAACAAAAAGTACACCATTAGAACCGCCTTGTCCGAAACCTATATAAAGGAAACTTACCGCCCTTTGGCTTGAATAACAAAGAAAATATATTGGCTTGAAAATCAAGCAAATTGACTTTTACCACGTTATTCTCCACAAACGGGATATTTTTTTCTTTCCGCTTGATTTTCCTTCTCAGCTAGCTGGGCACTGGAAAATCATAGAGAGCTGTATATCCGGGTTGCAGCGGTAGCTAGCAACCTAGTAAGAGACGATCACGTCCAATGTTAAGAAATATAAAAACCCATAGTTCTTAAAAAAAGAGTCAGATCAAAACAAAAAGTACACCATTAGAACCGCCTTGTCCGAAACCCCTGCATAGTAAAATTTCTGTCCCTTGACTTGAACAGCAAGGGAAATATATTGGCTTCAAAATCAAGAAAAGTGGCAGCTACTACAACATTCTGCCTAAACGGGATATTTTTTTCTTTTTTTCTTTTTTTTTTCTTTTGTATCCAGAGATAGCTTGGCACTGGAACATCGTAGAGGGTTGTTCAATAGCTCATTTTAAAGGAAATTAATTGGGTTAAAAATCTATAGTAACTAAAATGAATTATTTCTAAAAGAGAATAAATTTTTCCACCAAATTATAATAAAGAACGACCTCATGCCTATACTAAACTTTATACGCCACTGAATTATAGTATAGGTTAGTAATTCCACAGATAGCTTGACATTGGAACATCGTAGAGAGTTGTTCAATGGCTCATTTAAAGGAAATTAATGGGGTTAAAAATATTTTATTAAACGACGATCATTAGAAGTATTATAAAGATCAAACTCTTCCCTATACTAACTTGCATACGCAACTTCACTATAGTTAAGATTACAGTATTTATATTTTTTTACATTAAAAGACGATCACTGAAATAACAAACCATTCCATACATTGGACTTAGTTAGCTACTTGATTGTTTGAGTTTCGTCTCTTACTATTTAAAAGAAGAAAAAGCCGTAGACTTTTTCCTGTTTGTATTTATAGTTAAAAAACGAACTCAAGTCCAAAGAAACTGAACACTGTGGTTCATTCATATTATCTTCATTATTTTAGCTAGAATGTAAATAAACAAGTTTCTTTTTTAAATTTTAAATTTAAAAGATAGTGCTTTTAATTCAACATATTAAAAGTTCTTCCCGACGGGGAATCAAACCCCCTTCTCCCAAGTAAAAAGTGGGCATACTTACCATTAAACTATCGATGACTTATAAAATAAAAGTTACATATAAGATATGATAATAATTTTTTAATCCGGGTTACATAAAGGCTCGATCATCAAATTTTTACATTAAAGAACGAACTTTAGTCCATAGTTTATATTAAAGGACGATCATTAGAATTATAATAAAGAATGACCTCTTGCCTATACTAAATTTTATAGGCCACTTAACTATTGTATAGGCTAGAACAGTTATATCTAAGGTCAATATATTAAAATTTTCCAATAAAAGATCCGGGTTGCAGCGGTAGCTAGCAACCTAGTAAGAGACGATCACGTCCAATGTTAAGAAATATAAAATCCGGGTTGCAGCGGTAGCTAGCAACCTAGTAAGAGACGATCACGTCCAATGTTAAGAAATATAAAAACCCATAGCTCCTAAAGCAGGAGTCAGATCAAAACAAAAAGTACACCATTTGAACCGCCTTGTCCGAAACCCCTGTATAGGAAACTTTCTGTCCCTTGGCTTGAACAGCAAGGTAAATATATTGGCTTGAAAATCAAGAAAATTGACTTTAACCACGTTGTTCTCCCCAAACGAGATATTTTTTTCTTTTTTTTTTTCTTTTTTGTATCCAGAAATAGCTTGGCACTGGAACATCGTAGAGGGTTGTTCAATAGCTCATTTTAAAGGAAATTAATTGGGTTAAAAATCTATAGTAACTAAAATAAATTATTTATAAAAGAGAATAAATTTTTCCAATAAAAACTGTATTTTTAATGCAGTGACGTCATAATTACTATATAAGAAACGTCAAAACTGTAAATGGTCTCATTCATGAATACATAATGGTTAGATCAAAGCAAGCTACACACAAGTTAAAAAATCATTACAGTAAAGAACGATCTCTCGCCAATAGTAACTGATATACAGTGGCGCCAGGGGTAGCTACAAGTACATAAAAGGATCAATAGGGTTCGTCGTAAATGCAGAATATGTAAGTTTCATCAAATATTTCCAGGTTGCAGCGGTAGCTAGCGACCTAGTAAGAGACGATCACGTCCAATGTTAAGAAATATAAAAACCCATAGCTCCTAAAATACAATAAGGAACGAACTGTAACCCATAGTAACTTAAGTATGAAATCAAACGGTTCGTGGTCATAATAAAGAGCTGTGTAATGGCTCATTTTAAAAGAAACTGCTGTATATAGAAACCTTTTGTAATTAACAAAATTAATTCTACATTAAAAGACGATCATTGGAATAAAAACTTATTGCATACATTGGACTTAGTTAGCTACTTGATCGTTTGACGTTCGTCTCTTACTATTTCAAAGAAGAAAAAGCCGTAGGCTTTTTCCTGTTTGTAATATATTATAATAAGGAACGAACTGTAACCCATAGCATTATAATAAAGAACGAATATAAAGTTATTATAATCATTACATAAATGATCAATCATAAATGGTGTCATTTATCAAATAGCTCGTGGTAACGAGTTTACAATAAAGAACGACCTCTTGCCTATACTAAATGCCATTGCCACTTAATAAGAGACGATCACGTCCAATGTTAAGAAATATAAAAGCCCATAGTTCTTAAAAAAAGAGTCAGATCAAAACAAAAAGTACACCATTAGAACCGCCTTGTCCGAAACCCCTGCATAGTAAAATTTCTGTCCCTTGGCTTGAACAGCAAGGGAAATATATTGGCTTGAAAATCAAGAAAAGTGGCAGCTACTACAACATTCTGCCTAAACGGGATATTTTTTTCTTTTTTTCTTTTTTTTTCTTTTTTTGTATCCAGAGATAGCTTGGCACTGGAACATCGTAGAGGGTTGTTCAATAGCTCATTTTAAAGGACATTAATTGGGTTAAAAATCTATAGTAACTAAAATAAATTATTTCTAAAAGAGAATAAATTTTTCCACCAAAAACTGCATTTTGATGTCTTTTCACATTATAATAAAGAACGGCCTCTTGCTTATACTAAATTTTATACGCCACTTAATTATATTATAGGTTAGTAATTCCACAGATAGCTTGGCACTGGTTACAGTAAAGAACGATCTCTTGCCCATAGTAACTGATATATGGTGGTTCAAGGTGTAGCTGAAAGCTATCCAGATTGCAGCTGGATCCGGGTTGCAGCGCCTTTCCGGGTTGCAGCGGTAGCTAGCAACCTAGTAAGAGACGATCACGTCCAATGTTAAGAAATATAAAAACCCATAGTTCCTAACAAAGGAGTCAGATCAAAACAAAAATTACACCATTGGAACCGCCTTGTCCGAAACCCCTGTATAGGAAACTTTCTGTCCCTTGGCTTGAACAGCAAGGGAAATATATTGGCTTGAAAATCAAGAAAATTGACTTTAACCACGTTATTCTCCCCAAACGGGATATTTTTTTCTTTTTCTTTTTTTTTTCTTTTCCACAGATAGCTTGGCACTGGAACATCGTAGAGGGTTGTTCAATAGCTCATTTTAAAGGAAATTAATTGGGTTAAAAATCTATAGTAACTAAAATAAATTATTTCTAAAAGAGAATAAATTTTTCCACCAAAAACTGCATTTTTGATGTCTTTTCACACTGCAGTCTTTCAAACATAATCGTATACCAGCGGTAAGATTTGAACCCACGCCTCCGAAGAGACTGGTGGCTAACACCAGTGTCTTGGACCACTCGGCCAGGCTGCCTCTCATAAATAAATATATATGTGAATTTGGGTTGCAGCAGTAGCTAGCAACCTAGTAAGAGACAATCAGTCCCATGCTAAGAAATATAACAAAACTCCTAAAAATAGAGTAAGATCAAAACGAAAGTACATCATTGAAACTACCTTGTCTGAAACCCTACTAGATAAATAATGAATGTCGTCATAGCTTTATATTAGATTAGAGCTATGACGTGAATAGAAAAACACGAAATTATATTGTTGTTTCTGAAGACGTCATGAAATAATATCATTGCGCTATGACGTCAATAAAATCATTACGCTGTGACGTCATAATTACTACTTAAGAACAACAAAGATGTAAATTTTTTCAGTCTTGATTAGAATAATGGTTAGATCGAAGCAAGCTATACGCAATTTGAAAAAACAGTACTACACAAACAACAGAGATAGTGTCTTGAAAAGAGAAAAGCAAAAATATTCAACCGACCAGGCGCATCGAGAAGTAAAAATTGAGAGAGCAAAACAAAGGTATTCAACCGACCAGGCGTATCGAGAAGTAATAATTGAGAGATCAAAACAAAGGTATTCAACCGACCAGGCGTATCGAGAAGTAATAATTGAGAGAGCAAAACAAAGGTATTCAACCGACCAGGCGTATCGAGAAGTAATAATTGAGATTACAATATAATAAAGAACGATCTTTTGCCTATACTAAATTTTTCCGGGTTGCAGCGGTAGCTAGCAACCTAGTAAGAGACGATCACGTCCAATGTTAAGAAATATAAAAACCCATAGTTCTTAAAAAAGTCAGATCAAAACAAAAAGTACACCATTAGAACCGCCTTGTCCGAAACCCCTGCATAGTAAAATTTCTGTCCCTTGGCTTGAACAGCAAGGGAAATATATTGGCTTGAAAATCAAGAAAAGTGGCAGCTATTACAACATTCTGCCTAAACGGGATATTTTTTTCTTTTTTTTTTTCTTTTTTTGTATCCAGAGATAGCTTGGCACTGGAACATCGTAGAGGGTTGTTCAATAGCTCATTTTAAAGGAAATTAATTGGGTTAAAAATTTATAGTAAATAAAATAAATTATTTATAAAAGAGAATAAATTTTTCCACCAAAAACTGCATTTTGATGTCTTTTCACACTGCAGTCTTTCAAACATAATCGTATACCAGCGGTAAGAATTGAACCCACGCCTCTGAAGAGACTGGTGGCTAACACCTTACATTAAAAGAGGATCACTGAAATAGCAAACCATTCCATACATTGGATTTAGCTACTTGATTGTTTGAGTTTCGTCTCTTACTATTTAAAGGAAGAAAAAGCCATAGGCTTTTTCCTGTTTGTATTTACAGTTAAATATAATAAAGAACGACCTTTTGCCTATACTAAATTTTATAGGCCACTTAACTATAGTATAGGTAATATATAGTATATAGTAACAAATCTGGGTTGCAGTGGTAGCTAGCAGCTTCCGGTTTACAGCGGTAGCTAGCAACCTAGTAAGAGACGATCACGTCCAATGTTAATTACATAAAGGACCGATATATCTCATCATAATTGGTGTTTGTCAATTATTACATTAAAAGAGGATAATTGGAATAAAAAATTTTATAATAAAGAACGATCTCTTTCCTATATTAAATAAACCTATACTAATTAATTATATAGTAATGATATGATTTTATTGATAGCCGAATGAAAAATTAAAGAAAATGATCCCGGTTGGCTTGAACCACCATCCTTTCGGTTAAAGGCCGATCGTGCTTGCCACTTGGACTAAAAGTTTAAAAATTAACAATATGTTACACATGATACTTTTATCAATTGTCTTTTCATATTGCAGTCTTCTCAAAGATATTTGATTTATTAAGCAATTTTGCCAAAAAAATACCAAATTCCACATATTTGTAGACAGGAGCTCGAAACCTCTGCAGTAAGGTTTTCTGATATTATATAAATTATTACATTAAAGAACGAACTTTAGTCCATAGTTTAGATTAAAGGACGATCATTAGAAAAGCACACCATTGCATATATTGGACTGAGTTAGCTGTGGAGTTTACATTATTTATAGTACCGAGAGCCTTTACTTTTGTAATTAAACAAATTGTTTTTACTACATTAAGAAATTTTAATTATATTCCTTAAGAAATCGTCATAAGTAAAAATTTCCCATACGGAAATTGAACTCAAGCCAACTGTGTGAGAGCTATACCAACCTCTAGACCACATAGGATATATTAAAATATCTGATTAATGAAGTTTTATAATAAAGATCGAACTCTTCTTATAATAAAGAACGACATCTAGCCCATGTTAACTGAAATATAAATAGGAATTATATAATTTTCATTGGTATCATGGCTGTACAGATAGCTGAAACCTAGTAAAGAATTATAATAAAGAACGACCTATCCTAAATTTTATACGCCACTTAACTATAGTATAGGTAATATATAGTCCGGTTTGCAGCGGTAGCTAGCAACCTAGTAAGAGACGATCACGTCCAATGTTAAGAAATATAAAAACCCATAGTTCCTAAAAAAGGAGTCAGATCAAAACAAAAAGTACACCATTAGAACCGCCTTGTCCGAAACCCCTGTATAGGAAACTTTCTTTCCCTAGGCTTGAACAGCAAGGGAAATATATTGGCTTGAAAATCAAGAAAATTCACTTTAACCACGTTATTCTCCCCAAAGGGGATATTTTTTTCTTTTTTTTTCTTTTCCACAGATAGCTTGGCACTGGAACATCGTAGAGGGTTGTTCAATAGCTCATTTTAAAGGAAATTAATTGGGTTAAAAATCTAAAGTAACTAAAATAAATTATTTCTAAAAGAGAATAAATTTTTCACCAAAAACTGCATTTTTGATGTCTTAATAAAGATCGAACTCTTCCCTATACTAACTTGCATACGCAACTTCACTATAGTTAAGATTACAGTATTTATATTATGCATCATTATAAATTATAAAAGGTTCAAATGTTCGAATGTAATAAGGAACGACCTCTTGTCTATACTAAATTTTATAGGCCACTTAACTATAGTATAGGTAAGTAAAGTTTTCATAAAGGACTGATATAGTTGATTATGGTGAAGAACGAATTCTAGGCCATAGCAACTAATTTAATTTTGAAAAGGAGAAATCTACGCATAAACCTACATGGTAGCATAAATAAGCCACAAGTTATAATCAAACAGTTCGTAGTAACGAACTGTATAGTATTACATTAAAAGACGATCATTGGAATAACAAACCATTGTACACATTGAATTTTTTACAATAAATTACAGTAAAGAACGATCTCTCGCCAATAGTAACTGATATACAGTGGCGCCAGGGGTAGCTACAAGTACATAAAAGGATCAATAGGGTTCGTCGTAATTTAATAAGGAACGACCTCTTACCTATACTAAATTTTATAGGCCACTTAACTGTAGCATCGGCTAGTACAGTTACATTTAAGGTCAATATATTAAAATTTTCCAATAAAAATACATTAAAAGACGACAATTGTATACATTGGAATTAGTTAGCTACTTGATTGTTTGAGGTTCGTCTCTTACTATTTTTCAAATTGTAATAAAGAACGACCTCTTGCCTATACTAAATTTTATACGCTACTTGATTATATATAATAAAGAACGAACCCTAGCTCATAGGAATTGAAATAATAATTAATTGTAGTCCGGGTTGCAGCTTACACAAACACATACTCATACAAACTTAGGGGGTTGCTAGGTACTGCTGCAACCCGGATCCGGGTTGCAGCGGTAGCTAGCAACCTAGTAGGAGACGATCACGTCCAATGTTAAGAAATATAAAAACCCATAGTTCCTAACAAAGGAGTCAGATCAAAACAAAAAGTACACCATTAGAATCGCCTTGTCCGAAACCCCTGTATAGGAAACTTTCTCTCCCTTGGCTTGAACAGCAAGGGAAATATATTGGCTTGAAAATCAAGCAAATTGACTTTTACCACGTTATTCTCCCCAAACGGGATATTTTTTTCTTTTTCTTTCTTTTCCAGAGATAGCTTGGCACTGGAACATCGTAGAGGGTTGTTCAATAGCTCATTTTAAAGGAAATTAATTGGGTTAAAAACCTTTTGTAACTAAAATAAATTATTTCTAAAAGAGAATAAATTTTTCCAATAAAAACTGTATTTTTGATGCAGTGACGTCATAATTACTATATAAGAAACGTCAAAACTGTAAATGGTCTCATTCATGATTATAATAAAGAACGACCTCTTGCCTATACTAAATTATGTAGGCCACTTAACTATAGTATAGATTGGTAAATTTACATTAAAAGACGATCACTGAAATAACAAACCATTCCATACATTGGACTTAGTTAGCTACTTGATTGTTTGAGTTTCGTCTCTTACTATTTAAAAGAAGAAAAAGCCGTAGGCTTTTTTATAATAAAGATCGAACTCTTCCCTATACTAACTTGCATACGCATTTTCACTATAGTTAAGATTACAGTATTTATATTTCCGGGTTGCAGCGGTAGCTAGCAACTTAGTAAGAGACGATCACGTCCAATGCTAAGAAATATAAAAACCCATCGTTCTTAAAAAAGGAGTCAGATCAAAACAAAAAGTACACCATTAGAACCGCCTTGTTAGAAACCCCTGTATAGGAAACTTTCTGTCCCTTGGCTTGAACAGCAAGGGAAATATATTGGCTTTAAAATCAAGAAAATTGACTTTAACCACGTTATTCTCCCCAAACGGGATATTTTTTTCTTTTTTTTTTTGTATCCAGAGATAGCTTGGAGATAGTAATCCGGGTTGCAGTAGTAGCTAGCAACCTAGTAAGAGATCCGGGTTGCAGTGGTAGCAAGCAACCTAGTAAGAGACGATCACGTCCAATGTTAAGAAATATAAAAACCCATAGTTCCTAACAGAGGAGTCAGATCAAAACAAAAAGTACACCATTACAACCGCCTTGTCCAAAACCCCTGTATAGGAAACTTTCTGTCCCTTGGTTTGAACAGCAATGAAAATATATTGGCTTGAAAATCAAGAAAAGTGGCAGCTACTACAACATTCTGCCTAAACGAGATATTTTTTTTCTTTTTTTCTTTTTTCTTTTCCACAGATAGCTTGGCACTGGAACAGCATAAAGAGTTGTTTAATTTAACTCATTTTAAAGGAAATTAATTGGGTTAAAAATCTATAGTAACTAAAATAAATTATTTCTAAAAGAGAATAAATTTTTCCACCAAAATTATAATAAAGAACGACCTCTTGCCTATACTAAATTATATAGGCCACTTAACTATAGTATAGGTTAGTAATTCCACAGATAGCTTGGCACTGGAACATCGTAAAGAGTTGTTTAATGGCTCATTTTAAAGCAAATTAATGGGGTTAAAAACTTTTTGTAGTTATAAAACAAATTATTTTTAAATAGAATCATTTTTCTTACGACATTACATTAAAAGAAGATCATTACAATAACAAACCATTGCATACATTGGACTTAGTTAGCTACTTGATTGTTTGAGGTTCGTCTCTTACTATTTCACAGAAGAAAAAGCCGTAGGCTTTTTCCTGTTTGTAATTCGGGTTGCAGTGGTAGCTGGCAACCTAGTCCAGGTTGCAGCGTTACATTAAAGAACGATCTCTCACCAATAGTATCCGGGTTGCAGCGGTAGCTAGCAACCTAGTAAGAGACGATCACCTCCAATTTAAAGAAATATAAAACCCCTAACTCCTAAAAAAAGAGTCAGATCAAAACAAAAAGTATACCATTAGAACCACCTTGTCCGAAACCCCTATTAAGGAAACTTACCGCCCTTTGGCTTGAATAACAAAGAAAATATATTGGCTTGAAAATCAAGAAAATTGACTTTAACCACGCTACTCTCCACAAACGGGATATTTTTTTCTTTCCGCTTGATTTTTCTTCTCAGCTAGCTGGGCACTGGAAAATCATAGAGAGCTGTATAATAGCTCATTTTAAAGGAAATTGCAACATCTAGTCACTTTTGTAATTAAAAATAAAATACTTTTTAAAGTATGTTACAGTAAAGAACGATCTCTGGCCCATAGTAACTGATATAAGGTGGTTGCAGGGGTAGTTATAATGAAGAACGAATATTCTCCCGATTGTCTACTAATCAAGGAGGCACACTTGTGCCTCTATAAAGAGGCGACCCACCACAATGTTAAGCGATTTCAGGTCCTAGAGGTCGCAGAGAGACGGCGGTGATTGCATTTTGTAGCCCAAACTCAAACTAAGAAACTTGCAAAATTTCATCCTCCTCCGACTTTATCTTCACGGGGTAAACTGGGCCGGAAGTTTGGACCCTCCCACCACAGCCCCCCTTTAACGTTGTCCGATTGGGCTGAAATTTAGAGGTTAAGCTTTCATAGGGCCCGGGAGCTTATCCTCGGAATTTCAGCTCAATCCGATTAATCCTTCCCTGTTTTCAAAAAAACAAATATAGCCACTAAAAATTCCTCATTTCTTCTTTTTTCTTAGCCACGCCTACAGGCCACAGTTGGCAACGGATCCGGTTTACTACTTAAGAACGACAAAGATGTAAATGGTCTTATTCGTGAATTAAATAATGGTTAGATCAAAGCAAGCTGCACGCAAGTTAAAAAAACAGTAATACACAGACAACAGATAAAGTATCTTGAAAAGAGAAAAGCAAAGGTATTCAACCGACCAGGCGTATCGAGAAGTAAAAATTGAAGGACTAAGTTTACAGTGTGCAATTGTTGACGCAGGTAATCGTTGCTTTGGTCCAGGTATGATGTACGTTGCTCTTTCCCGTGTGACCACTAGTGCAGGTTTACATCTAGTAGAATTTGATAATACAAAGATTTATTGCGATGTTGATGCTTTAATTGAGTACAACCGTTTGAGAAAAATTTATAGAACAGATCTTCCATTGTTTGAGTTCCCAGAAAGGCAACTCAGAGGTATACCAGATGTTATATAATAAAGAACGACCTCTTGCCTATACTAAATTTTACACGCCACTTAGTCCGGGTTGCAGCAGTAGCTAGCAACCTATTAAGAGACGATCACGTCCAATGTTAAGAAATAAAAAAAACCCATTGCTCCTAAAAAAGCAGTCAGATCAAAACAAAAAGCACACCCTTAGAACCGCCTTGTCCGAAACCCCTGTATAGAAAACTTTCTGTCATTTGGCTTGAACAGCAAGGGAAATATATTGGCTTCAAAATCAAGAAAATTGACTTTAACCACGTTATTCTCCACAAACGGGATATTTTTTTTCTTTTGTTTCCAGAGATAGCTTGGCACTGGAACATCGTAGAGAGTTGTTCAATAGCTCATTTTAAAGGAAATCTCTAGATCTAGCGCCTTTTGCACTTAATTTATTTTTTTAATTAGTTATTTTTTACGAAAAACTTAATTTTTTAAATACAATATTGATCAATGACGTCATAGTCGCTGGATGTAGTTAGTAGTACATAAAGGCTCGATCATCGAATTTAAGCTGAAACTAAGTAAAGGACAATTATGCCTCCTTTTATTCACAGTGATGTATAAGATTTCCCATTACATCTGTAAACTGTTCCACAGTTGCCGGTCCATACCTTGGAAGCTTTTCACTAAACATGCAACATTTCTTTTGGATATTACTATGAAGTTTTGCGAAAAAATCTCTAGCTGACTTTTCAACAAAATCCGGGTTGCAGCGGTAGCTAGCAACCTAGTAACAGACGATCACGTCCAATGTTAAGAAATATAAAAACCCATAGTTCTTAAAAAAAGAGTCAGATCAAAACAAAAAGTACACCATTAGAACCGCCTTGTCCGAAACCCCTGCAAAGTAAAATTTCTGTCCCTTGGCTTGAACAGCAAGGGAAATATATTGGCTTGAAAATCAAGAAAAGTGGTAGCTACTACAACATTCTGCCTAAAAAGGGTATTTTTTTCTTTTTTTCTTTTTTTTTTCTTTTTTTGTATCCAGAGATAGCTTGGCACTGGAACATCGTAGAGGGTTGTTCAATAGCTCATTTTAAAGGAAATTAATTGGGTTAAAAATCTATAGTAACTAAAATAAATTATTTCTAAAAGAGAATAAATTTTTCCACCAAAAACTGCATTTTGATGTCTTTTCACACTGCAGTCTTTCAAACATAATCGTATACCAGCGGTAAGAATTGAACCCACGCCTCTGAAGAGACTGGTGGCTAACACCAGTGCCTTGGACCACTCGGCCAGGCTGCCTCTCATAAATAAATATATATGTGAATTTGGGTTGCAGCAGTAGCTAGAAACCTAGTAATAGACGATCAGTCCAATGCTAAGAAATATAAAAACCCAAAACTCCTAAAAATAGAGTCAGATCAAAACAAAAGTACATCATTAGATTATAATAAAGAACGACCTCTTGCCTATACTAAATTATATAGGCCACTTAACTATAGTATAGGTTAGTAAATTTACATTAAAAGACGATCACTGAAATAACAAACCATTCCATACATTGGACTTTGTTAGCTACTAATTGATTGTTTGAGTTATAATAAAGAACGACCTCTTGCCTATACTAAATTTTATAAGCCACTTAATTATAGTATAGGATTATCCGGGTTGCATTTATAATAAAGAACGACCTCTTGCCTATACTAAATTTTATACGCCACTTAATTGATAGTATAGGTTAGTAATTCAACAGATAGTTTGGCACTGGGACATCGTAGAGAGTTGTTCAATGGCTCATTTTAAGCAAAATTAATGGGGTTAAAAACTTCTTGTAATTAAAATAAATTATTTTTATTACATTAAGATTTACAATAAAAGACGATCATTGGTTATTACATTAAATACATAAAGGACCGATACAGTTAAGTATAAATGGGGAATATGTAAGTTTCATCGGATATAGCTGAAATCCGGGCTGCAGCAGTAGCTAGCAACCTAGTAAGAGACGATCACGTCCAATGTTAAGAAATATAAAATTACATTAAAAGGCGGTCATTGGAATAAAAACTTATTGCATATATTGGACTTAGTTAGCTACTTGATCGTTTGACGTTTGTCTCTTACTATTTCAAAGAAGAAAAAGCCGTAGGCTTTTCCTGTTTGTAATATAATATCCGGGTTGCAGCGATAGCTAGCAACCTAGTAAGAGATGATCACGTCCAATGTTAAGAATCCGGCTGCAGCGGTAGCTAGCAACCTAGTAAGAGACAATCACGTCCAATGTTAAGAAATATAAAAACCCCTAACTCCTAGAGAAATAGTCAGATCAAAACAAAAAGTACATCATTAGAACCGCCTTGTCCGAAAACCCTATAAAGGAAAATTACCGCCCTTTGGCTTGAATAACAAAGAATTTACAGTAAAGAACAATCTCTCGCCCATTGTAACTGATATACGATCTGTAATCGGAGACTTTAAATTATATCCGGGATGCAGCGGTAGCTAGCAACCTAGTAAGAGACGATCACGTCCAATGTTAAGAAATATAAAAACCCATAGTTCTTAAAAAAGGAGTCAGATCAAAACAAAAAGTACACCATTAGAACCGCCTTGTCCGAAACCCCTGCATAGTAAACTTTCTGTCCATTTGGCTTGAACAGCAAGGGAAATGTATTGGCTTGAAAATCAAGAAAAGTGGCAGCTACTACAACATTCTGCCATAAACGGGATATTTTTCTTTTTTCTTTTTTTTCTTTTTTTGCATCCAGAGATAGCTTGGCACTGGAACATCGTAGAGAGTTGTTCAATAGCTCATTTTAAAGGAAATTAATTGGATTAAAAATCTATAGTAGCTAAAATAAATTATTTCTAATAAGAGAATGACTTCTTGCACTAATAACTGCATTTAATGTCTTATCACACTGCAGTCTTTCAAATATAATCGTATACCAGCGGTAAGTAATTGAACTCACACCTTGAAGAGACTTGGCACTGGAACATCGTAGAGCACTTGTTTAATGGCTGCATTTCATAAAGCAAATATAATGGAATTTGGTTGCAGCAGTAACTTGCAACCTACGTAATAGACGATCAGATCCAATGCTAAGAAATATAAAGCCCAAAACTCCTGAAAATAGAGTCAGATCAAAACAAAAGTACATCATTAGATTATAATAAAGAACGACCTCTTGCCTATACTAAATTATATAGGCCACTTAACTTTAGTATAGGTTAGTAAATTTACATTAAAAGACGATCACTGAAATAACAAACCATTCCATACATTGGACTTTGTTAGCTACTAATTGATTGTTTGAGTTTCATCTCTTACTATTTAAAAGAAGAAAAAGCCGTAGGCTTTTTTCTGTTTGTATTTATAGTTAAAAAACGAACTCAAGTCCAAAGAAACTGAACCCTGTGGTACATTCACATTATCTTCATTATTTTAGGTAGAATATAATAAAGATCAAACTCTTCCCTATACTAACTTCCATACGCAGCTTCACTATAGTTAAGATTACAGTATTTATATTTTTACATTAAAAGACAATCACTGAAATAACAAACCATTCCATACATTGGACTTAGTTAGCTACTTGATTGTTTGAGTTTCGTCTCTTATTACTAATATAAGGACCCGTAAGACTACAAAGCTGAAACATTAATGGCTTTATCCAAGCAAGCTTCCAGTAAGTTAAAGATAATAGTACTACACAAAAACAAGGCATAGTATCATGAAAAGAGAAAAGCAAAGGTATTTAATAGACCAGTTGTATGGAAAAGTTAAAATTGAGAGAGAAAAGTCAAGTATTTATGTTAGACAAGGATCTTTTGAAAATTTGCTTCTCTGCAGTACAATACCTTGTCCAGTCGGGCAAAGCCACGGAAGAGGAGGTGTAGGAAGAGAGCAACCAGAATCTTGTAACAACAATGAGTGTGCTCAAAAGAATCTACCATATATACTTATAACTAAAGAACCAGTATCTACAATTACAACAAGCATCAACACTAGAGATGCCCGAAATAGAAGCAAGAGTGAAGAGATAGTAAGAGATGAAAAGTGTCAATTAAAATGCTGCAAGATTGATTAAGCTGCTTGCTGTGAGTTTCATGAGAACTGTACTAGCTATATAGATAGGTGGTTCAGAGCAAGAAAACTAAGGTCATTTTGTGGTAATTCTAGTGTTTTTGGAATCAACAAGTAGCTGCTGTGGTTTTTCTAATTATAATAAAGAACGACCTTTTGCCTATACTAAATTTTATAGGCCACTTAACTATAGTATAGGTAATATATAGTATATAGTAACAAAAGTACATCATTAGAACTACCTTGTCTGAAACCCTACTAGATCAATAATGATTGTCATTACATTAAAAGACCATCATTGGAATAATTACAGTAAAGAATGATCTCTCTCCCATAGTAACTGATATGTTACATTAAAAGAAGATCATTGGAATAAAAAGTTATTGCATGCATTGGACTTAGTTAGCTACTTGATCGTTTGAGGTTCGTCTCTTACTATTTCAAAGAAAAAAAAGCCGTAGGCTTTTTCCTGTTTGTAATATTTTCCTGTTTTTTACAGTAAAGAACGATCTCTCATGCATAGTAACTGATATATGGTGGTTTCAGGGGTAGTTACTTGTGGTTTAAAGTAAAGAACGATCTCTCATGCATAGTAACTGATATTTGGTGGTTCCAGGGGTAGTTACTTGTGGTTCGTCTCTTACTATTTCAAACAAGAAAAAGCCGTAGGCTTTTTCCTGTTTGTAATGATATAGTTACACTAAAACACGATCATTGGACGATCATAAGACGATCATATAGTTACACTAAAAGATAATAAACCATTGTATACATTGAAGTTTTATCCGGGTTGCAGCGGTAGCTAGCAACCTAGTAAGAGACGATCACCTCCAATGTTAAGAAATATAAAAACCCCCAACTCCTAAAAAAAGAGTCAGATCAAAACAAAAAGTACACTATTAGAACCGCCTTGTCCGAAACCTCTATAAAGGAAACTTACCGCCCTTTGGCTTGAATAACAAAGACAATATATTGGCTTGAAAATCAAGGAAATTGACTTTTACCACGTTATTCTCCACAAAAGCGATATTTTTTCTTTCCGCTTGATTTTCCTCCTCAGCTAGTTATCCGGGTTGCAGCGGTAGCTAGCAACTTAGTAAGAGACGATCATGTCCAATGTTTATAATAAAGAACGACCTTTAGCCTATACTAAGTTTCATAGGCCACTTATCTGGGTTGCAGCGGTAGCTAGCAACTTAGTAAGAAACGATCACGTCCAATGTTAAGAAATATAAAAACCCATAGTTCCTAAAAAAGGAGTCAGATCAAATTCAAAAGCACGCTTGAAAATCACTTGAAAATTGGCATTAAAATCAAGAAAAGTGGTAGCTACTACAACATTCTGCCTAAACGGGATATTTTTTTTCTTTCTTTTCCAGAGATAGCTTTGCACTGGAACATCGTAGAGAGTTGTTCAATGGCTCATTTTAAGGGAAATTAATTGGGTTAAAAATCTTTTGTAACTAAAATAAATTATTTCTAAAAGAGAATAAATTTTTTTCCACCCAAAACTGCATTTTTGATGTTTCCAGGTTACAGCGGTAGCTAGCAATCCGGGTTGCAGCGGTAGCTAGCAACCTATTAAGAGACGATCACGTCCAATGTTAAGAAATATAAAAACCCATAGTTCCTAAAAAAGAGTCAGATCAAAACAAAAAGTACATCATTAGAACCGCCTTGTCCGAAACTCCTGTATAGTAAAATTTCTGTCCCTTGGCTTGAACAGCAAGGGAAATATATTGGCTTGAAAATCAAGAAAAGTGGCAGCTACTACAACATTCTGCCTAAACAGGATATTTTTTTTTCTTTTTTTCTTTCTTTTTCAGAGATAGCTTTGCACTGGAACATCGTAGAGAGTTTTTCAATGGCTCATTTTAAAGGAAATTAATTGGGTTAAAAACCTTTTGTAACTAAAATAAATTATTTCTAAAAGAGAATAAATTTTTCCACCAAAAACTGCATTTTGATGTCTTTTCACACTGCAGTCTTTCAAACATAATCGTATACCAGCGGTAAGATTAGAACCCACGCCTCCGAAGAGACTGGTGGCTAACACCAGTGCCTTGGACAACTCGGCCAGGCTGCCTCTCATAAATAAATATATATGTGAATTTGGGTTGCAGCAGTTTATAATAAAGAACGACCTCCTGCCTATACTAAATTTTATACGCCACTTAAATATAGTATAGGTTAGTAATTCAACAGATTGCTTGGCGCTGGAAAATCGTAGAGAGTTGTTCAATGGCTTATTATAAAGGAAATTAATGGGGTTAAAAACCTTTTGTAATTAAAACAAATTATTTTTATTACATTAAGAAATTTTAATTATGTTCCTTAAGAAATCATCGTAAGTAAAAATTTCCCATACGGAAATTGAACTCAAGCCAACTTGGTGAGAGCTATCCCAACCTCTAGACTATATAGGATATATTAAAATATACGATTAATAAAGTTTATGTTAAAGAGTTACATGAAGGATCGATATAGTTAATCAAAAATGGTTTCAGTCGAGTAGTTATTAATAGAATTATAATAAGAGTACGGGTTGCTGCGGTAGCTTGCAACCTAGTAAGAGACGATCACATCCAATACTAAGAAATACAATAACCCATGGCTCCTGAAACTACAGTCAGGTCAAAACAAGAAGTACACTATTTGAATCACCTTGTCCGAAACCCCTATATAGGAAACTTACCATCCCTTGGCTTGAACAACAAGGGAAGTATCTTGGCTTAAAAATCAAGAAAATTGGCTTCAACCTGGATATTCTGCATCGAAGGCATCTTTTTTTCTCCTCAGCTAGCGGGGCACTGGAATATCATATAGAGTTGTTTAAAGGCTCATTTTAAAAGAAGTTATAATAAAGAACGACCTCTTGCCTATACTAAATTTTATACGTCACTTAATTATAGTATAATAAAGATCAAACTCTTCCTGATACTAACTTGCATACGCAACTTCACTATAGTTAAGATTACAGTATTTATATTTTTTTACATTAAAAGACGATCACTGAAATAACAAACCATTCCATACATTGGACTTAGTTAGCTACTTGATTGTTTGAGTTTCGTGTCTTACTATTTAAAAGAAGAAAAAGCCGTAGGCTTTTTCCTGTTTGTATTTATAGTTAAAAAACGAACTAAAGTCCAAAGAAACTGAACACTGTGGTTCATTCATATTATCTTCATTATTTTAGCTAGAATGTAAATAAACAAGTTTCTTTTTTAAATTTTAAATTGAAAAGATAGTGCTTTTAATTCAACATATTAAAAGTTCTTCCCGACGGGGAATCGAACCCCCTTCTCCCAAGTAAAAAGTGGGCATACTTACCATTAGACTATCGATGACTTTTAAAATAAAAGTTACATATAAGATATGATAACAATTTTGTAATCCGGGTTACATAAAGGCTCGATCATCGAATTTTACATTAAAAAACGAACTTTAGTCCATAGTTTATATTAAAGGACGATCATTAGAAAAGCACAACATTGCATATATTGGACTGAGTTAGTTTTTCAGTTTAGAATCGCTAAAGTTTTTTACAGTAAGGACCGAAGTCTATCTCATAGTAACTAATGCAACGGGAAAAAGAAAAGAGGTCTGTGGTATATATTACGTCATAAAAGGTTACATTTGATTCTACATTAAAATACGATCATTGGAATAACATTTCACTACCCGGGTTGCAGCGGTAGCTAGCAACGTAGTAAGAGACGGTCACGCCCCATAGTAATCCGGGTTGCAGCGGTAGCTAGCAACCTAGTAAGAGACGATCACGTCCAATGTTAAGAAATATAAAAACCCATAGCTCCTAAAAAAGGAGTCAGATCAAAACAAAAAGTACACCATTAGAACCGCCTTGTCCGAAACCCCTGTATAGGAAACTTTCTGTCCCTTGGCTTGAACAGCAAGGGAAATATATTGGCTTGAAAATCAAGAAAATTGACTTTAACCACGTTATTCTCCCCAAAAGGGATATTTTTTTCTTTTTTTTGTATCCAGAGATAGCTTGGCACTGGAACATCGTAGAGGGTTGTTCAATAGCTCATTTTAAAGGAAATTAATTGGGTTAAAAATCTATAGTAACTAAAATAAATTATTTCTAAAAGAGAATAAATTTTTCCAATAAAAACTGTATTTTTGATGCAGTGACGTCATAATTACTATATAAGATTCTCTTTTCTTTGTTTCCAGTATAATAAAGATCAAACTCTTCCCTATACTAACTTGCATACGCAACTTTACTATAGTTAAGATTACAGTATTTTTATAATTTTCTTTACATTAAAAGACGATCACTGAAATAACAAACCATTCCATACATTGGACTTACTTAGCTACTTGATTGTTTGAGTTTCGTCTCTTACTATTTAAAAGAAGAAAAAGCCGTAGGCTTTTTCCTGTTTGTATTTATAGTTAAAAAACGAACTCAAGTCCAAAGAAACTGAACACTGTGGTTCATTCATATTATATTCATAATTTTAGCTAGAATGTAAATAAACAAGTTTCTTTTTTAAATTTTAAATTGAAAAGATAGTTTACATTAAAAGACGATCATTGGAATATAAACCATTGCATACATTGGACTTAGTTAGCTACTTGATTGTTTGAGTTTCGTCTCTTACTATCCGGGTTGCAGCGGTAGCTAGCAACCTAGTAAGAGACGATCACGTCCAATGTTAAGAAATATAAAAACCCATAGCTCCTAAAAAAGGAGTCAGATCAAAACAAAAAGTACACCATTAGAACCGCCTTGTCCGAAACCCCTGTATAGGAAACTTTCTGTCCCTTGGCTTGAACAGCAAGGGAAATATATTGGCTTGAAAATCAAGAAAATTGACTTTAACCACGTTATTCTCCCCAAACGGGATATTTTTTTCTTTTTTTCTTTTTTTTTCTTTTGTATCCAGAGATAGCTTGGCACTGGAACATCGTAGAGGGTTGTTCAATAGCTCATTTTAAAGGAAATTAATTGGGTTAAAAATCTATAGTAACTAAAATAAATTATTTCTAAAAGAGAATAAATTTTTCCAATAAAAACTGTATTTTTGATGCAGTGACGTCATAATTACTATATAAGAAACGTCAAAACTGTAAATGGTCTCATTCATGAATACATAATTATAATAAAGTATAATAAAGAACGACCTTTTGCCTATGCTAAATTTTATACACCACTTAATTATAATATAGGTTAGTAATTTAACAGATAGCTTGGGACTGGAACATCGTAGAGAGTTGTTCAATGGTTCATTTTAAAGAAAATTAATGGGGTTAAAAACCTTTTGGAATTTAAACAAATATCCGGGTTGCAGCGGTAGCTAGCAACCTAGTAAGAGACGATCACGTCCAATGTTAAGAAATATAAAAACCCATAGTTCTTAAAAAAAGAGTCAGATCAAAACAAAAAGTACACCATTAGAACCGCCTTGTCCGAAACCCCTGCATAGTAAAATTTCTGTCCCTTGGCTTGAACAGCAAGGGAAATATATTGGCTTGAAAATCAAGAAAAGTGGCAGCTACTACAACATTCTGCCTAAACGGGATATTTTTTTCTTTTTTTCTTTTTTTTTTATAATAAAGAACAACCTCTTGCCTATACTAAATTTTATATGCCGCTTAACTATAGCATAGGCTAGTACAGTTATTATATTTAAGGCCAATATATTAAAAATTTCCACTAAAAGACGGTCATTGGAATAAAAACCCAATACATACATTTGATTTAGTTAGCTACTTGATTGTTTGAGGCTAGTCTCTTACTATTTCAAAGAAGAAAAAGCCGTAGGCTTTTTCCTGTTTGTAATCAATTAGAAAGAGTTCTACCTTTAATGTAATGTAATAAAGATCAAACTCTTCCCTCTACTAACTTGCATACGCAACTTCACTATAGTTAAGATTACAGTATTTATATTTTTACATTAAATGACGATCACTGAAATAACAAACCATTCCATACATTGGATTTAGTTAGCTACTTGATTGTTTGAGTTTCGTCTCTTACTATTTAAAAGAAGAAAAAGCCGTAGCCTTTTTCCTGTTTGTATTTATAGTTAAAAAACAAACTCAAGTCCAAAGAAACTGAACACTGTGGTTCATTCATATTATCTTCATTATTTTAGCTAGAATGTAAATAAACAAGTTTCTTTTTTAAATTTTAAATTGAAAAGATAGAGTTCTTAATTCAACATATTAAAAGTTCTCCCCGACGGGGAATCGAACCCTCTTCTCCCAGGTATCAAGTGGACATACTTACCATTAGACTATTGAAGACTTATAATATAAAAGTTACATATAAGATATGATAATAATTTTTTAATCCGGGTTACATAAAGGCTCGATCATTGAATTTTTACATTAAAGAACGAACTTTAGTCCATAGTTTATATTAAAGGACGATCATTAAAAAAGCACACCATTGTATATATTGGACTGAGTTAGTTTTTCAGTTTAGAATCGCTAAAGTTATTATGTAAACTTCAAAAATATTTATGATATCTGAGCAATAGTTTTAATCTTTTCATTCAAACTAACAAAACTCCTGAAAATTTAAAAATTAGTTTACATTAAAAGACGATCATTGGAATAAAAAACCATTGTATACATTGGACTTGGTTAGCTATAATTATAGTAAAGAACTATCTCTTGCCTATACTAAATCTCATAGGCCACTTTACTATAGTAAAGGTTATCCGGGTTGCAGTGGTAGCTAGCAACCAAGTAAGAGACGATCAAGTCCAATGTTAAGAAATATAAAAAACCATAACTCCTAAAAAAAAGTAGGATCATCCGGGTTTATCCGGGTTGCAGCGGTAGCTAGCAACCTAGTAAGAGACGATCACGTCCAATGTTAAGAAATATAAAAACCCATAGTTCCTAAAAAGGAGTCAGATCAAATTCAAAAGTACACCATTAGAACCGCCTTGTCCGAAACCCCTGTATAGGATTACAATAAGAACAAACTGTAACCCATAGTAACCTAAATATTAAATCAAACAGTTTTTGGTCATAATAATGAGTGTAATGGCTAATTTTAAAGGAAACTGCTGCATATAAAAACCTTTTATAATTAATCTGGGTTGCAGCGGTAGCTAGCAACCTAGTAGATCCTAACAAAGGAGTCAGATCAAAACAAAAAGTACACCATTAGAACCGCCTTGTCCGAAACCCCTGTATAGGAAACTTTCAGTCCCTTGGATTGAACAGCAAGGGAAATATATTGGCTTGAAAATCAAGAAAAGTGGCAGCTACTACAACATTCTGCCTAAACGGGATATTTTTTTCTTTTTTCTTCTTTTCCACAGATAGCTTGGCACTGGAACATCGTAGAGGGTTGTTCAATAGCTCATTTTAAAGGAAATTAATTGGGTTAAAAATCTATAGTGACTAAAATAAATTATTTTAAAACAGGATAAATGTTTCCACCAAAAACTGCATTTTTGATGTCTTTTCACACTGCAGTCTTTCAAACATAATCGTATACCAGCGGTAAGATTTGAACCCACGCCTTGTCTTGTCTGAAACCTTACTAGATAAATAATGAATGTCGTCATAGTTTTATATTAGTGCTATGACGTGAATAGAAAAACACGATATTATGTTGTGGTTTCTGAAGACGTCATGAAATAATGTCATTGCGCCATGACGTCATGAAATAAAATCATTACGCCGTGACGTCATAATTACTACTTAAGAACGACAAAGATGTAAATGGTTTCATTCGCGAATTACATAATGGTTAGATCAAAGCAAGCTGCACGCAAGTTAAAAAAACAGTACTACACAGACAACAGAAGCGTTACTGGGGTGACAAAAGCTATAATGAAAAAATTAAATTCTCTGCGAGGTTGTACCGAAGAACGCATAAGGACAAAGGGAAAAATTACATTCAGAAATACAAGAAGATGGCAAAAAGGCAGGCTGATCTTTGTAAATTGAGAAACATTTTACGCATGTTTTATCGGGATCACGAAAAGTATTCAAAATTACAGATTAAAATTCTCTTTGAAAGAGCGGATGCTGTTGAAAAGTCGGCTAGAAATGCTCTGGCAAAACTTCATTGTAATATCCAAAAGAAATGTTGTCAGTTTAATGAAAAGCTTCCAAGGTATGGATTGGCAACTGCGGAACAGTTTATAGATGCAATGGAAAATATTCGACATTACATAAAGGCTCGATCATCGAATTTAAGCTGAAACTAAGAAAAGGACAATTATGCCTCCATATATTCACAATGATGTATAAGATTTCCCATTACATCTGTAAACTGTTCCACAGTTCCCGGTCCATACCTTGGAAGCTTTTCACTAAACATGCGACATTTCTTTTGGATATTACTATGAAGTTTTACGAAAGCATCTCTAGCTGACTTTTCAACAAAATCTATTCTTTCAGAGATTATAATAAAGAACCACCTCTTGCCTATACTAAATTATATAGGCCATTTAACTATAGTATAGGTTAGTAAATTTACATTAAAAGACGATCACTGAAATGACAAACCATTCCATACATTGGACTTAGTTAGCTACTTGATTGTTTGAGTTTCGTCTCTTACTATTTAAAAGAAGAAAAAGCCATAGGCTTTTTCCTGTTTGTATTTATACAATAAGGAACGAACTGAACCCATAGTAACTTAAGTATTAAATCAAACAGTTTCTGGTCATAATAAGGAGCTGCGTAATGGCTCATTTTTAAGGAAACTGCTGTATATAGAAACCTTTTGTAATTAACTAAATTAATTATTATTATAAAACAAATTGTTACGATATGGTAAAGAACTAACTCTAGGCGATAGTAACTAGTTTAATCTTGAAAAGAAAGAATTGCGGCAGAAACCTAAATGGTAGCATAAGTAAGCTTCATTTCATAAGAACCGTTCACCGGAATTTGAACTCGGATCCCAGTATTCAAAGTCTTAAGTGCTAACCACTACAACAAGAAACGCTCATATAAGAAAGAATTTTAACATTATATGATAACTTAAACCGAACTCTAACCATCAGTATTGTCAATCAGTTCGTGTTAAAAAACTTCATAGCAACTTCAAACAGTTCGTGGGATTACAGTAAAGAACAAACTTCCAGCCCATAGTACCTGAAATAAGATTATAATTAATATTAAATATTGATCAATGATGTCTTAATCGTAGGTTGTAGCCAGGTCGTCTCTTACTATTCCAATTAAGAAAAAGCCATAGGCTTTTTCCTGTTTGTAATACAGTAAGGTACAATAAAGAAAGAACTCTAGCCTATATTTTACATTAAAGTTATATTAAAAGACGATCATTAGAAGAACAACTACATTAAAAGACGATCAGTGGCATAACATTTCATTATAAATTGGGAATATGTAAGTTTCAACGGATATCCGGGTTGCAGCAGTAGCTAGCAACCTAGTAAGAGACGATCACGCCCCATAGTAAAAACTAAAGTAACCCATAGCTCCTGAAAAAAAGATTCAGATCAAAACAAGAAGTATACTATTAGAGCCGCCTTGTCCAAAACCTCTATATAACCGTCCCTAGGCTTTAATAACAAGGAAAATCTGTTGGCTTGAAAATCAGTACAATAAAGAACGAACTCTAATTACATTTTGTAATCATGAAATATAAAATATAGTAATATAAAATATTATTACAATAAAGAACGAACTTTGCCTATACAAACTTGTATAGTGGGGCATAAGGATCGATCATAAATGGTGTTAGTCAAGAGGATCTCATGTAGTAGTTATTAAAATTCACTCTATAAAGAGGGTACCATATTATCATACCGACTTTGCCTTTAAGATTGAGGCCATTTGTTGAATAAAGCAACTTGTTCTCTTGAAAATTAATATCGTACTGCATCTTTCTTGGAATATCTTTTTGATTTAATGCAATCATTCCACAATTCTAAAAAAAAAATTATATGACGCTATCGCAAATTAATTGTCTAATTTGACAGATTAAGAGAAACGAGATGTTGAATGACGTCATGACAAGGGAGTCTATTTTGGCTGCAAACCAGGCGCATTTAATGACGTCATCTCATGCACATAAATAACGTCATCTAATGCATATAAACCACGGCTTCTAGTAATTTTTACAATTGATGTTTCAAAGATGAACAAGGAAAAAATTATCAAAATTAACATTCCAATAGGAAGTGTTAGATACACAATCAAAGAGAAGCTAAGAGACTTTGCTGTCATATTTCAAAATGATACTTTTGAATCGGACTCGGAGAATTTGGAAACCCGGTTTCCTTTGCGTCATATGAACTCCACCTGTTCTGAGCTAAAGAATACCTTGATAGATGTAGGATTTAAAGTGGAAATCTGCGAAAATTTTTCTAAAAGTCAGATACAAGAAGAGTTACGGAGAATTTCCCGAAGCACAACTTCGAACAGAATTGACTCGATAATTGTTGCTTTAATGACTAGAAAAGAAAAGGAACATCTATGTGCCAAAGACGATACTTACGACATTGATTTCTTAAAAGAAAATTTCATGGCCTATAAATGCCTAGGAATGGTTGACAAGCAAAAAATATTTTGATCGACGGTATGGGAGATGGAGAATTCCGATCGCCAAACCTACTTTCTTCCAGCTCCAGTTCTTCCCAAGTCTCTTCTCCTGACCATTCAGGAGCTTCTCCTGGTCAGGCAGTGTTCAGAACTCTAAATAAATTGAGTCCAGGAAGTTTAGAAGCAATAAGAAAAATACAGGAGACTGCAGATTTTCTACTATACATGGGATCTAACAAGGGGTTCAGATCCTATGGTATAAGAGCTGGATCGATTTTGTTTTCGATCTCTATGTCCAGTCTTCAAAAAGTATCATAAAACGTACATTAAAAGACGATCATTCGAAGAACATACCATTGTATATATTGGACTTAGTTAGCTGCTCGATTCCTTGCAAAAAATATTATTTGTCAACTGAAACTAGAATAATTCCAGAAAATTTTAAATAAAATAATTTTATTAAACTGCTAAGTGCAAAAATATTTATGGTGTCTGATCAATAATTTCCATTTTTTTAATTCAAACCAGAAAAATACCTGAAAAAATTTAAATTTGAATGGTTTTCCTTTTCCTTCAATTGACTCACTAAGCCATTGTTTTACGCCAATAATTTTATTTCATCTCAATTCAAAGTTATTATTGTATCCTGGAACCAAACTTTTTTGGCTTAACCCGTAAAGTGCGTATCTCTTTATTGTTGTCCTACATTTCTAGTGGAAAATATTCAAAAATTTTTATTTTAGTTTTTAGTTCAGAATCGCTAAAGTTAATATGTAAACTGCAAAAATATTAATGATGTCTAACCAATAATACAGTAAGGACCGAAGTCTATTTCATAGTAACTGATGCAACAGGGAAAAGAAAAAGTGGTCTGTGGTATATATAACGTCATAAGAGGTTACATTTGATTTTAAATAAATTCGTACAGCTAAAGCAAAACGAATGAAAAATGTCTCAGGCATTTTCAAACAGTTTTAGGTAGGTAACGAACTGTGTAGTAAGAGCGACTCGTCTCAATATTAACTGAAACTAAAAAAATCGAATTTTAATATCAATAGATACATCAAAAGAATCAAATTAGTATACTAATTTTAAATGTTTCATCAAGTTTAGTCTTACTCATGAAAAGTTAGGAGCCTGAGAAAACTTGCCCAATTTTCGAAAAAAGGAAAAAACAGCCCTAAAAATCATAGAATCTTAATGAAAATCACGCCATCATTTTCAGCGTATCAGAAAACCTTACTGTAGAGGTTTTAAGCTCCTATCTCCAAAAAAGTGGAATTTGGTATTTTTTGGTCAAAAGAAAGATCACGGATGCGTGTTTATTTGCGTTTTTGTTTTTTCTTTTCCCCAGGAGTGATCTTATCGACCCAGTGGTCCTGGACTGTCGCAAGAGAGCTAATTCAAAACAGAAACTAAAAGTTCTAGTGCCTTTTTTACTCAAAAAACAAAAAAAAAATTTAAAATAGAATCACTTTACAAAAAAACTGCATTTCTGATGTCTTTTCATATTGCAGTCTTTTCAAATATATTTGATTTTTGGAAGCAAGTCTGACTTCTAACACCGATTGTCTACTAATAACCATATATGACGTGATG
This sequence comes from Artemia sp. Qi Xiang Cuo, assembly GCF_049724085.1. NCBI lineage: Eukaryota > Metazoa > Arthropoda > Branchiopoda > Anostraca > Artemiidae > Artemia > Artemia sp. Qi Xiang Cuo. The sequence continues at coordinate 39,415,504 of NC_142805.1, forward strand.
AGTGACATGACGTAATATCTAACACCCATTTTGTACTAATAACCATATATGACGTATTTAGTGATGTCACGTAAAAATTGAAAAAATCAAATTTTATTTTAGTTTTGAGTTCAGAATGGCTATAGTTATAAACTGGAAAAATATTTATGGTATCTGAGCAATAATTTTAATATTTTAAGTTAAACTAGAAAAATACCTGAAATTTTTAAAACTAGTTTTTAAAAATTGCTGTACTTGGCGATAACGTTGGTAAAGAAGAATTAGACTTACCAGAGTAGTCAGAAATGATATTAGACATTTCTTACCGCCAAAAGATGGACCTGTTAATATTTTTAACATCAGTTGGGACTGGTATTGCTGTTCTCCTAGTGCTACTGGAAGCTGTTAAGTTATATTTGCATAAGGCCAGGCTAGTGAAAAAAATCAACACATTTCAGAGCCAACTTGAAGTTTATTTGCTAGATATCAAATTTTTAAACGACGAGAAAAATTCGATCGAGAAGAAAACAATTTCTCTTCAAGAAAAATTTTGCGAAGTTGAAACTTGTAATAAGGAACTTAGAAGCAAAATCCAACGTTTCGATGTACACAAAGAATCTGTCTGTGATAAAATATATACAAAGAGGAGAGAAGCTCAGAATAAAGAGAGTATAAGCCGAAAAGATATTTGGTGCCGTTTAGGAGAAGTGAAAGAGATCATGTCCAGCTTTAAAGTTCAAGTGGCGAAACTGAGTTCAACCGTACCGAACTTGGAAAAATATGTGGAGAAGACGGAACAAATAACAAAATGTACAGAAACAAAAACCTTGTTTCGATCCGAGGAAATGCTGACTGAAACTACAGAGGTTGATAATATTTCAATTAAAAAATCACCTACTGATAATTTGTTGCAGAGTGGTACAAAGCTGTGCTTAAGAAAAGAGCCTTCTTCTAATCTAAGTTTTGATTTACACCAAAATGACTAGTTTTTTGTTTCGAATTTTTACTGAAACCGTACAAAGAAACGGTCCTGTATTACCGATCTTCTTCTCAAAGACAGTGAATTTCGAGTTGAGTCTAGTTTGGACTACCCTGGGTCAGTTGCCTTTTTACGCTAGGTTACAATTGGTTAGGACAGGTTACGGTAGGCTACATAAAGTTAAGTTAGGTTATTTGAGTCTACGCTAGGTTACGTTAGGCTATGTTAGGATATATTACGTTAGTACATGTTACGTTAGGCTACGTTAGGCTACGTTAGGTTACGTTAGTTTAAGTTAGGTTACGTTAGATAACGTTAGGTTAGGCAATGTCAGGATAGGTTTATAATAAAGAACGACCTCTTGCCTATACTAAATTTTATACGCCACTTAATTATAGTATAAGTTAGCAATTCCACAGATAGCTTGGCACTGGAACATCGTAGAGAGATGTTCAATGGCTCATTTTAAACTGGGTTGCAGCGGTAGCTAGCAACCTAGTAAGAGATTACATAAAGGATCGACGTGGTTCATTATAAATCCGGGTTGCAGCGGTAGCTTGCAACCTAGTAAGAGACGATCACGTCTAATGTTAAGAAATATAAAAACCCATAACTCCTAAAAAAATTCCAATTAAGATCATGTACAAGATTTATGAACGACGTCATAATCTGAGGATGTAACCATATAATACAAATAATAAATTATAATAAAGATCCAATCCTTGCCTGTACTAACTGGTATGGGTCGCTTAACTATAGTGTAGGCTTGTAAAGTTATGTTAAAGTCAACAAATTAAAATTCCCTACAACGGGGAATCGAACCCCGATCACCCTCGTGACAAGCGGGTATGTTTATGATTGTACTATTTGATACTCATGATGAATATGTTACATATAAGACATGATAAAAAAATGGTTAACTTCCTAAGAAAATTAAATATACATAAAGGATCGATATAGTTCATTATAAATCTTGATTATGTAAATTTCATCTTTATCAGGGTTATATAGGCAGTTGAAATTTTAATACAGATGATCGGCACAGTTCATTAAATCTATCAAACGGTTCGTGGTAATGAACTGTATAGTAAGAGCGACCTGTCTCGCTAGTAACCGAAACTCTAAGGAATGGAATTTTGATACCAATAGATACATTAAAAGAATTGGATTTTTACATTTTAAGCCGATGTTTTAGAGACAAAGCTTATGCATTTGCATCAATTTTCTTGCAACACATGGGTTTGAACCTGCCAACCTTCAATCAAAAGGTGCAGCTTAAGCCACAACGTCATCGCAAGGTATTATTAACAAAATAATTCTTAAATGACTTTACTGATTTACTTTAAATAGTAATAATTTATCAAACAGTTCGTGGTAACGAACTGTGTAGTAAGAGCAACTCGTCTCAATAGTAACTGAAACTCTAAAAAACGTAACTTTAATATTAATAGATACATCAGAAGAATCGGATTCTTATGCTGATTTTAAATATATAAGCTTCATCAAGTTTACTCATATCCATCAAAAAATACGAGCCTGAGAAAATTTACCTTATTTTCTAAAAAAGGGGAAAACACCCCCTAATTACAATAAAGAACGACCTCTAATTACATTTTGTAATCATGAAATATAAAGTATAGTAATATAAAATATTACTAAATAACCATATATGACGTAATGAGCGACTTGACGTAAAAATTTAAAAAATAAATTTTTATTTTATTTTCGTTTTCAGTTCAGAATCGGTAAAGTTATAAACTGCAAAAATACTTATGGTATATGAGCAATAGTTTTAATCTTTTAACTTAGACTAGAAAAATACCTAAAAATTTTAAAATTAGTTGAATTTTTTGTTAGGTTCTTGGTACTTGATACGTGACTTAAACATTCAGCTAACATTCAAACATTCAACCAATGCGTTTTGAAAACTTGGAACAAATTATATATATAAAAGCAGTTTTTGACAATGCCCATAAGAGGTATGCTATTCGAGCTACTATAAATTTTCACATATATATATATATATATATATACATATATATATATATATATATATATATATATATATATATATATATATATATATATATATATATATATATATATATATATATATATATATATATATATATATATATATATATATATATATATATATATATATATATATATATATATATATATATATATATATATATATATATATATATATATATATATATATATATATATATATATATATATATATATATATATATATATATATATATATATATACATATATATATATAATAAACAAAAAATCGCGAAGAAAGAAGCTAGAAACCGGATCTAGCTTCCAGGATCAAAGCAACATTTACTTTAGCGCCCAAGAGCCCATAGCGCCCACAGCTCCCAACTTGGAAGATAAATACAAGCACACCCAACGAGGACAATTAACAGCCAGTGAAAAAATTGAAAAATTATGCTAATATTTCGGTCAAGACCTCCGCTTGACCGTCCTCAGTGCAGAACGTCCTCAGTGCAGAAAATGTGAACTAGCTCTTCAAAGGAAATTAGAAGATAATATTGATCAAATAGACTACAAAACACTGGATATAGAAACTATTATGCGTCTCGTCCGTCTTTACAATAGTTCCTCCTTATATTTCCAATATAATACTAAATTTCTCACCCAAATTAGGGGTTTACCCTTGGGTACAAGTCTCACCATTTTTGGCAACTTTTTATATGGAATTCATTGAAATCTCTGCTCTGGAAAGTTTTCCGATGAAACACCGATTCTGGGGAAGGTTTGTGGATGATCTTATTTCTCTGTGGGAGCATGGAGGAGAGTCACTTAACTCCTTTTAACTCATCTAAACTCTTTGGACTCTAACCTTCAGTTCACTTTAGAACTAGAACATAACCACAAACTTCCTTTCCTAGATGTTTTAATTTTCAATAAGTCTCCTGGCCTTGAATTTTCCATTTATAGAAAGCCTACGCATAACGATAGGTATTTGCATTTTTCCTCCAACCACTCTCTCTGCATAAAAAGAGGAGTTGTTATTTCTTTGGTTGACCGAGTAATAAGAATATGCTCAGAGCCTCACATAGACTCAGAATTGAACTATATTAAGGACATTTTATTTTGCAATGGTTACCCTATAAAATTACTTGAGACCATTATAGACAGAAGACGAAAAAAGGCAGAGGGGAGTGCCTCAGGTCCACACGCTCCAACAGATACTGTCCTATTGGTGGATGATAAGAAACTTTTCTCTGTTCTACCCTACATTCTAAAATGTAGTGACAAATTGAAAAGAATCCTTAAAAAACATAAACTTAGCGTCACCTTTAAAAATTCAAATATTACACAGAACTTTTTTAACAACGGCAAAGATAAAACCAGCCCCATTCTGGGTAGTGGTGTTTATAGAATTCCTTGGTCTTGTGGCTGTTTTTATGTTGGTAGAACCCAACAGCAATCGGGGGAGAGGTTATCTGAGCACAAGTCCTCAATCGACAAGGCAATGAGGCTACGCCAAAGGCCTGAGGTTTTTGATTCCGCCTTGGCGCAACATGTGTACGAGAGTCCACACCATTTCATTTTGTTTGACGAGGCCTCTATCGTTGCCCCCGTTAAAGGTCTCACGCAAGTTTTCAGGGAGGCAGTTGAAATAAAAAAGCACATTCACCAAAAGGTAGCTCTCATTAGAGACACTGGAGAAATTTTTCTAAGTCCCATTTATGACAAAATTATTAATTCTGATCGTTTTTACATACATCCACAAAGTTATATTGTGCAATCGAATAGAGTCTCCGATAACAATCAAACTGGAAAGCGATCAGCCTTTAAAAATGCTTTACGCAAAATGAAATTCTGAAATGCCATTTAGACTTGTGTTTTTTATTCAGTTACCCTTTCACCGTTACTAGGAAAGGGTCGTCCAATTTTAGTTTGGTGTTTTTATTTTAAGGTTTGGTTTTTAAATTTTTATCAGTTTTATTCTGCACTGAGGACGGTCAAGCGGAGGTCTTGACCGAAATATTTGCATAATTTTTCAATTTTTTCACTGGCTGTTAATTGTCCTCGTTTCCTTTCTTCGCGATTTTTTGTTTATCATGATTAGCCAGTGTGGTCTCAGAAATTATTTAAGACTAGCTTACGGGGAGCTTTTGACCAAGTCTGTTCTTAATTATTTTGATTTGTCTAAAAAACACGCCAACCTTATTAATCAACAAGAATTTTTACAGCGTTGTAAGTAGAGGAGGGGGTGCTACTCCCGTACCCACACCAAATATGGGCATAGAATAGGGACGGGACTCCATATAAGGGCATAGCCTCCCTAGGGGGACAGATTGCGTAATCGGGTCAATGACCTCTTTTTCCAAGGTCGATTTATTTGTTGTTTTTATATGCAATAGCTCGGGGACGAAGGTTGCACATGCGCATTGAATTCTAACGGGAACAATGTTATTGATCTAGGACTCGAGGGGGAAGTGAATTTCCGAGAACTTTATTGCGTAATCGAAGGGGAAGTGAATTTCCGAGAACTTGATTGCGTAATCGAAGGGGAAGTGGATTTCCGAGAACTTCATTGCGTAATCGATCACGAATGTCATGGTGTCCGGAAATAGTATTTGTTGTTGTTATTCGAGCCAAATGTTATGAGGTTCCCGGAAACAGTTAATGACACTTCCTTCCTGTTCGAGGCAGATGTTATGATCCAGAAATAGTATTTGTTGTTGTTGCTCTCGAGCCAAATGTTATGACTTTCCCAGAAACAGTTAGATCACGTGTTTTATGGTCCAAATAAGGGCATAGAGTCCCTAGGGAGAATGATTACGTAATGGGGTCAATGACCTCTTTTTCCAAGGTCGATTTATTTGATGTTTCTATGTGTAATAGCTCCGGGGGCGAAGGTTGCACATGCGCATTGAATTCTAACGGGAACAATGTTATTGATCTAGGACTCGAAGGGAAGTGAATTTCCGAGAACTTGATTGTGTAATCGAAGTGTGTCAACAACAACAACAACGACCTTGACATTCGCTGAGAGCGTGCAATTACAACAACCTTGACCGTGGAACACCTGCGCTGTCGACCTCAATTCACCTATCGTGAATCAATAATTCCCCTTAGAAACAACAAATTAATTTCCCTTTCTTGACAGATCAATCAATCAATGACATCATCTGTCAGACTTTAAAAATTTTCGCCTAGAAACGATTCTCCAGGAATAGATCCAAGTCATTAATGTCTTTGCATCGGAAACAACTCTTTTGGTCGAACTCCAAAGGATATTAATAGCCAAAGGCCATGGAAACAATTAGGCAAGAAGCATCTTAGCGATGAATTGTTTTAGCGCGCGAAAAGGTTTCATATTAATTTGAAATGCGTTAGCGCAGAGATGCCAATAACAAAGGAACACGCTGAATTTAAGTTTAGGGATTATTTGGGCGAAACTGTTTTAGACAGGTTATGGAACTATTTCGGCAAAACAGTTAGAGACATTTTAAAAGATGATTTTGAAGAGATTTTGGAAGAGGTTTTGAGTGTGGTCGTTGTAATACACAAGTTTCATTTGAACAGTGTTGTGATGTCCTCTAACCCAACCCCAAAGGGTTCCAATCCTCCTACCCCAACCCCGAAGGAAGCCCCCGGTCCTCCCGGCCCCCCCCAAGCTCCCAAAGGGACACCGGCGCCCCCAAAGGCCCACCCAGACCCCCAACTGTCCCCCGGACCCTC
>NC_142805.1:39678229-39718575 GCF_049724085.1 Artemia sp. Qi Xiang Cuo
TCAAATTCTCACTGACAAAGTACATAAAAACAGACATAAATGTGACAAAGTTACTGTTTTTTCAAATTCTCACTGACAAAGTCCATATAAACAGACATAAATGTGACAAAGTTCCTGTTTTTTCGAGTTCTCACTGACAAAATCCATAAAAAAAGACATAAATGTGACAAAGTTCCTGTTTTTTCAAATTCTCACTGACAAAACCATAAAAACAGACATAAATTGCTGTTGACATCCATGAAAGTGAGAAAGTTCCTGTTTTTTCATTCTCACTGACAAAAACCATCTCCCTAGGGACTCTATGCCCATATTTGGTGCCCTGTCACGAGTATAAGATAGCTCTCTACTGGCAGTAAACAGGCTGTTTAGCGACTGCCAAAAAAAATGAAGAATCTCCCTATAATCAGGTGACCCGGGGGATGGGGGGGCGGTGTCACATTGGTGAAATGCTCTGGTTGTCTAGAGTATTTTGCGGGGTGTTATGATCGGCTTGGGTTGAATCCTGGGATTCAGAACCATAATTTGTAATAGAAAATGCCTGAAAGATTTCTTGGGGAGGGGGTTAATATCATACGTAATTTACCAATGCGGTATGCATTGTCATTATCATTGATTAATATGCTCTAGAGCTTAAAGATAAGTCAAGATGTGGGAGCTATTGTTAGGATATTTTTTAAAATTCATAAATTTATCTTAATGAAAACGGGTATTTCCTTAAAAGCTCTTAATATGGTTAAAATTGCATCTAATATCACTCCCCCCTCCCCTCTCCTCCGGGGTTGCAGGCTAGAAGCCCCAAGTGTTCTATATTAGATGGTTCTTTTTTGCGTTTATGATAATATGATATTTTCATATTTTATCTTTTGTCGTGTTTTTAGCTGTCTTTTTCATTGCTCGTGAATTTGTTGATGCAGCCTATGTCTTGATGCAGCCTATGCAACCTACTGCAAAATACTTGATAACTTCAATTGCAGAATGCAGAAACCGGGCATGTTGTGACGTCAGAGGGCTCCGGTATAAATCTATTACTATTTTCTCTATGGCTGCCGTGACTTCAGAGGGCTCCGGTAGAACCCTATGGGAATAAGGATAGGGATGTTGTAGAAACTCAACGCTAATTCCCTTGAGATGTTTTTGAATAGATTAACCCCCCACTACTAACCTTCTTTTCTCCAAATGCGTCCAATCGAATTTTTTTATATGGCCTGTTTAAAAGGGCCTGTCTCCCTAGAGTGTTAGGCGAGTGAACCCATTTAAAAGCTAAAATAGTCATTGACGCTTTACTAAAAACGAATTATATTACAACTATTTTCATTTATACTTATTATAACATTTAAAATAAACATAAAAATTACAGTAAAATAAAATTATGAACTGATGAGCTTTCAGCAATTACATTACATATCAAATATTTAGCTTAATCTTATTATTTCTTTCCAAGGCTCTTCAAGACAAATATAGCTTCCCTATTAACAAGAGTTTGGACACTGTCCCCTTTCCTAACTGTAAAAGTCTAAAGCCTACTACACCGTTTGTGCTTCACTGAAAACGAATTAGCCTATATTACAAATATTTTCTTTTCCAGTTATTGCAGCATTGAAAATGAAAATAAAATTAAAGTGAAATAAAATCTTGAACTGATGATCTCTCAACAATTAATAGCATTATATATCAAACATTCAGTTTGATTTTTTTTTATACATTTCAAGACTGTTGAAGCCACATATAGGTTCCAGTAAAGCGCCAATGACACAGTAGGTTTTAGACTTTTAAAGTTGAAGAAGGAGGAAAAAACCCAAACTCTTCTTTTTAGAGGTTTTTGTTTGTTTCAAGCTTGATTTGCATATTCAGTTTAAGTTTCAATCGTTTTGAGATTTATTTACTCATTTATATTAGTACCTATTGTACGTTTGTTTGCCATGATTTCTTTTTTTAATTTGTATTCGTTTTGGGTTTCATGTATGCCTCAATAGCAAAATATTTTTGTTCGTTTCAAGCTGGATTTGCACATTCAATTTAAGTTTCACTCGTTTTAAGATTTATTTACTCATTTATGTTAGCAACTATTGTTTGTTTGTTTGCTATGATTGTTTTTTTTTAATTTGTAATTGTTTTGGGTTTTATATGCCTCAATAGCAAAATATTTTTGTTCGTTTTAAGCTTGATTTGCATATTCGACTTAAGCCTTACTCGTTTTGAGATTTATTTGTTCATTTATATTAGTACCTGTTGTATGTTGTTTTTTTTTCTATGATTGTGTATTTCATTTCTGTTCTTTTTAGGTTTCGTTTCGGGTCTTTAATAGTAATCTCTGGTTGTTTTGAGTTTGAGTTTTTGTAGGTTTCTATTTCTTCTGATCTAAGTTTCATATGTCCTTTACTTTTTTTTAGAAAAAATCTTTTTCGGAAAGTTATTTTTTTAATTATTCATTTAAATGTGAATGAGGTTTCGTATCATAACCAATTTTATTCATAACTACTAAGGGGTTGCTTTTATCGGTTTTATATTATTGAGGAATCATTATGAAGTTTATTCAGCACACTTGTGCCATATGACTTTTTCACTGCGTTATTTGGAGAATTTGGAAATTTTATTGGATTGTTGTTAAGAGTGTTCATCAAACAAGATCTGACTGTACTAGGGTTTGAAACAAGAGCACTAATTTTGTAGACAGAGGATTCTGAAGATGCTATCAAGTTTGCAACTGGAAGCTATTTCGGCAAAAAAGTGAATTTTAGCCCTTGTTTTAGTACGCAATTACGTGGGTAAAACCCAACTAAATTTAGAGAAACACCTGCAGCAGCATATGGATGAAATAACCGAGGCTTTAAATTCTAATAATGTACATAATTTGTTTTATTCTGCTCTTAGCTACCATATTTTTGAAAATTCTAGCCCCATAAAATACCTAATGAAGAAGCTACCTCATTAGCAATAATTTGAGTATTAATCAAGCTTGTCGTGAGGCAATAAAAATAAACTTAAGCTAAATAACAATGTTTCTTTAAATAAAGATTTGGGAGGAGAACTCGATTAACTCTTTTACCGTAAGTTGAATCAAAAATGATTTCATTATTTACATTGCAAAACCAATAGCTAATAACAATGAGCCTGCAAAATAAAGAAATTTTAGGTTAGCGGCTCAAAAAGGTCAGAATAGCATTAACACCATGCTTTTGATTTGAATTTATCCAAATGACTTGACTTTACCCTCGTTTGATTTTACTCGCTTGACTCTACCCTCGATAAACTTACTCTCGTTTCGTGCTGGTTTTTCTTACCTCCTGGTTGAACTTCCTTGAATTAATGATTCTGGGACTGCTGTTTTGTAAAAATTCAATAGCTTTTTTTTTTAATTTAATCAATAGATAAATGACACCAAAAGGAACATAAGCTAGGATAAGTAAGTAATTAAAATTTAAACCAACCAGAAATTACCCAAAACGGGAGTGGTGCTACTGCCGCATTCTAAAGACTAGCAACAAGTAAAACAGTGTTTTATTTTAAATTACAATATTTTAAGTTTAATTTTAATGACCGCATTATATTGTAAGTCTTATTTTATTTTTCTATGTAATTTGCCGAGGACGACTCTCAGATATAGAGCCAAAATATTCATTTAAAGTTTAAAAAAAATTAACTATCTTAGATTAATTCCACATTGTTTAACTTGTTGCTGGTCTTTAGAAGGCAGAGGGGCGCTAGCGCCACTCCCGTTTGGGGTAATTTCTGTTTGGTTTAAATTTTACTTGATTGCTCATCCAAACTTATGTTCGTCTTGGGTTTTGTTTATCTATTGATTAAATAGAAAAACCAAGATTTTTCAACTGAAAGTAAGGAGCAACATTAAAACTCAAAACGAACAAAAATGATTCCGTATATGAAGGGCTTTCCCTCCTCCTCAATGCCTTGCTCTTCATGCTGAAGCTTTTAGCACTTTTAAAAAAGCTTCCTATTCAAACTAAATAGCCCTTGTGTTTCAGGAGGCATTTAAAAAAAAATTGGGACAAACAGTCGAACTTCAGCGTAAAGAAGAAGGTATCGAGTAGGGGGCTCCCCCAACGGAATAATGTCTTTTCGTTATGAATTTTAATGAGATCTTTACTTTCAGTTGAAAAATATTTTTTTTTTAAACTTCTAATCGATTTTCAAATAACTCCGGTAAATCTGGCTCAGCTTCCATGGAAAATTCCTTCCTCTCACAGGAAACTCCTCTGTGTAAAATTTCTCTTATTTATATACCACCCATCCGTAAAATTCCTTTCAGACAATTCCAACCTCGCTGAAGCCCCCCCCCCTCCGTAAAATTTCTTGCATATGATACACCATCGAAAACTCTCCTTAAAATACTTTCATTTGAAAAAGACTTCTAATCGTAAACTTCTAATCGTTTTCCCATTCACTCCAGAAAATCCCCCTTCCGTGAAAATTGTTTCCCGGAAATCCAAACACGCCAAAAATCTCCCCCAGACAATTCCCCCGGAACATTCACCACATGCAAAATTGAGTAGGCAAAGAGAATGTAAGACAAATAAGAAGAAATTTGTACAGACGTATGAAGCAAAGAAGAAATTTTGTACAGGAATTCTGTCAAATCCCCAGTGTTAATTTTCCTTAGAAAGTTCACACCCAGAAACTTCCCTTCACACGGAAAATTAACCCAATGGAAATCCACCACGAGCATATTACGCCCCCCCCAAAGAATGCCTGTATGCTTCCCAATTAGAAAGACAATACGTAAACTATGGACAAATTTTAAAACTTAAAGACCTCTCCCCAGGAGCTGAGAGGGATCATGTTATCTCCAAAGGCATAGTTTTGGGACTTCTGAACTATGCTGAACAAAATAGCTATCTCAAAATCATGATCGGACGATTTTGGGGGGAAAAGGGGTGTGGGAGGCGGGCTAGTTGTCCTCAAATTTTTTCGTTCACTTAAAAAAGGTACTAGAACTTTTAATTTCTGTATCATCGATTGGAAATGATCACCCCAGGGAAAAAGAGGAAAAAAACACGCATCCGTGATCTTTTTTCTGACAAAAATATAAGATTCCACATTTTTGAAGATAGGAGCTTCAAATCTCTACAGTAGAGTTCTCTGATATACGCTAATAAATCTGACGGCGTCATTTTCATTCATATTCTTTAACTTTTAGGGGGGAGTTTTCCCCCCTTTTTTTGAAAATCAGGCAAATTTTCTCAGGCTCGTAGCCTTTTATGGGTAACACTAAGCTTAATGAATCTTATATATTTAGAATCAGAATAATAAGCTGATCCTTTTGATATAGGCCTACTTATTGATATCAAAATTCCGTTTTTTAGAGTTTTGGTTACTATTAAGTCGTGTCGCTCCTTACTTATAGTTCGCTACCACGAACTGTTTGATAATGATTTATATTCAATTTACGCTTGAATTAGTATTTGACTTTTTCTGCTCGTCATAGGCTTAATCTAGATCTTTACTTTTCTTTGAAACAATTTCTTTTTTTGAAAAGTTTTTTCAAGATTAATCCTGTTAATTACATTTGCTTTTTTTTATTAATCTTATATCAACAAAGTTATACTGGACAGAATTTTACTTAAAGAACCAAAACCTAATTTATAAGAAAAAATTAAACTAATTTTGGCTGTAGGCTATCAGCTTGTTACGCCCAAAGCTTGGCGTAAAACTTGTTTCGGATGTAACATGTTTGAAACTAAAAGGGTAAGTAGACAGGACTGCTAGACCTAAATGAAGGCAAAACATTCTAAGTTCGGGTTGTCACAATCCGTTACACATAAAACCAGGCTGACAAGTTTCCTTGTCAGCCTGGTTTCCTTGTCAGCCAAGTTTCCTTACCGGGCATGTAAATAGGGATAAGGGGACTTCAATGAAGATGAAACTTTTGAAAAAATTTTGTTGTTTAGACTCTTTGAACCCAAAATAGGCCGATTTTGTTTTTTGTCACCTACTGGCTGGAAGCTTATTAGGCATAAACACTGGGCAAAACAACTCTAAGATGAGAAATGTTTGAGAATTGAATTGTATCGATTTGTGACACACCAATTTTTTTTTTTGTTAGTGCGCTTGACAATATCAGGGCGTGTAGACAGAGTCAAGACATACTCCATTGAGATAAAGAACAAATAAGAAAACGAATCTGACTGTATTGATTCGTGTCATCCAGTTTTATTTTTTCCAACTTTTTAGTGATCTTATTTTTGCCCAATTGAGACTGCTATAATAATAATAATAATAATAATAATAGCAATAATAATAATAATAATAATATAATGCAATAACGTAGGCCAGAGCATCTTACAAAACAGGAAAAAAAAACAATACAAAAATTTAGATAAATCTTCTAAAGTTACTGAAGTCGTACACACGACTCTCGTATATCTTGTCAAACGAGTTCTTGAAAGAGCTGATGGAAGGTGCCAGAACGGTTTCTTCGGGTAGGGAGTTAGAAGTGTCGACGACTTGGTTTCGAAAGGCCCTTTTGCCTACATCTTTGTAGAACCTTTCAGTTTTAAGCTTTAAGGGATGGCCAAGTAGATGATTTTCGTTAAAGACCAGCAGTGCTTCTCCGGGGACGTTGTCATAGCAGCCATGGCATAGCTTGTACAGCTCGATCGTATCACCCCTTAGAAATCCGTATGAGAGTGCTGGTAGGTGAAGCAGATGAAGACGTTGTTTATATGGGAGGTCTTTCCGACTTGGGAGAACTTCGTCATCCGCCTTTGAACTGCTTCCAATGCATCTATATCCTTGTTCAGGGATGGACGAACTGTGCAATGACCATATTCGAGAATTGGGCGGACTAGCGACTTGATGAGGGTCGCGAGCAAATGTTCATTTAAGCAAAACTAGTCTAAATCATGTTTCAAGAACAAGTCAAAGTTGACCACATGCAATATAGAATGACGGGTGGTGGTTTATAGGAGAAACATACAAAAATATTGTTATTGCTTTGGACGTCATGGATCGATAATGCTTTATTTTTCCTTAAGTTTTGTCTTCAGTAAGATTTTCTTGGTGTCTTCATATAACTTCAGAGGCAAGAAAAAAAAACCTGATGTGGTTTTCGAAATTTGCATTTGGAATAGTAATTGTAAGCCCTTTTTTGGCCCCATTTGGCCAAACATTTCGGCCAATTAAAAATGGAAGAATTCTGAATTTATTGGAGCTAAATTTATGATTTTATTCTTATAATGGCAAATGAAACGTTGCTGATTCAAAGTTGGTTTGCTATAGAAAAGGCAGTATGGTCATGGAGAAAAATAGTAAGATTAATACTTCTGAATTTTATTTCTTAATAATAAAAATTGACGTAACTTAGCAATATCATCTTCTTTTTGCTCGGCTAGGCACGGGGTAATGGGGTATCCACCCCTCCTTCTTCTGACAAAACCCTTGCAAGTGTGCCTATGCAGAGCCTCTTATATATTTAGAATAGTTCAATTTCATAAGGATTTCTGGAGACTGTAAAATATTCTTCTTGTTAAATACAAAAAGAAAATAAAACATCTTTGAAGCAAGAAGTATATTTTACTTTATCTCTTGAAGGTACAAGGCTTTACCAGTCTTCACACCCATAGATGGGGGTAGCTTAGAGACATAAGTTGGAATTACAAAGAACATAAATAAAATGAAAATAAAAATATCTTTTTTTGCATTTTTAGCAGCTGCGAAGGTCACGATAAAAAAAAAACACAAAGTAAAAAATATTACGAAGCAAGCATTTAACCATGAAAAGTTTATTCAGGTTAAAATAAGTCAATAGAAGAATTTGGCTGCATAAATTGTACCCAAAACGCAATAATTGTACAGACTTACATAGTTCTAAGTTTGATGAAACTACTTCTGATGACAGCACAACAATATTGAATATTACCTGAAGTATTCCAAAAAACAAACCAGTTCCAGCTAGTGACTTAACGTAGATTTTTAAGGTACCTAAAAGTAAGAATTATTACATAATCTTGCATTGATCAAGTGACACTGGGAAAAAGTGATGAAGATAAACATTCATAGTTCTAAGGAATGTGTAAAATAAAATGCAGAAATTGGTACAGATAAATTAACATTTTTTTTTTTGTTTAAAAAAATGTCTGACATTTCCTGAAATGTAGAGACATTTGCATACAATGATACATCCAAAACAGTAGGCTAAGAGGGTTTTGCAGGAAGTGGGTTTCTTTGTATAAAAAAAGTGCGCTTTGGAGCCCATCAAATGGGAACAACAGTTATAATAACATGTTTTTTTTATATAAAAGTAAAGGGATTGGGGGGGAAGGGGTATCCTTATATAGTTTCTTGAAGGAATTGTTACTATTAGTAAAACAATTAGTATATAATAAGGCAAAAAAGGCAAATGGAACGTGGTATATCATATCATGGTTGTAGCAGCAGCTGCAATAGAGTAAAGTGTGAACCACCACCAAAAGAAATTAAAATAAAACAATAGCTCTTTTAAGAAACGGTCTCCTGACAAATTGTTATCATTTAGCACAATTATGAAAACGGTAATGCACTAAGAAACGCACGCAGTAGTTGTTTTTTGTTGGTGTGTGGGGGGGGGGCTAAATAAAAAAAAGACTGCCAAATTATAACTAATATTCCCTAATAAGATGTAAAATGATAGTTGAAGCACATAATAAATAAAGTTGGCTATAACCAAAGCAAATACAGGAAACAAAACATAAAAGAATGAGACTCGGGCGTTGTTACTCATCACGAAAATGAACACCAAAAGAAAGATAGTATTGACATTCGCAAAATTTAAGGGATTTTAAAGCAGAACAAAAGAATGTTTAGTGTTTCTGCTACAACTACAGAATAGTCTTTTGGATTTGGTAATTTTTCTTCTCCTTTAATCCAACTTAAAAAAAAATACAATCTGACGCTTTCTTGATGTAAATATTTCTTTTCCTTTTAGGTTTTTACGTAACTAAAAGCTCTTTCAATTTGTGCTGTTCACCTTTCACTCTTTTCTGTGCAAGCTATGTATCACGCTTGCGATGGTGCAGCGCAAAGCATGTGCAGCAAAATATGACTCTACATTAGGATGGAATTAAGCTCCAATCTTACGTTGTCTTAGGGTGTAGCCACCAAGATTATGTTTCTTAGTTATTTACAATGGAAACTGTGGAAAAAAGAATGGCAAAGTTAGTGAAAGATTGACCTGGACAGTAGGAAAAATATTTCCCTAATTACCACAATAAAACTGCACAAACAATGCAAGGGGGTATATCTAAGATAATATAAATATGGCCGGTAAGGTCAATTTCAAAATTAATTTGTCTTATAGTTTCGATTTTAGTCTTAATTGCCAGTAGTGGGGCCATAAGGCTTTCAAACGCGCCCACACGGTAAATAACATAGGGAAATTAGCATAGGTAAAATAGCATAGGATTTCTACGGCAGCCCTCTCATGTCACACCCTTGCACCTGTCCCCAGCTGGCAAGAATCCCATTTTTGGCAAGATTTCAGTGTCCTTGGCAAGAGTTCAATGTCCTTTTTGGTTAGGTCAGGTGTTTTTCTATAACACACCCCTTTGTTTTTCTACGGCAGCCCTCTGACGTCACGGTACAACACACTTGTCAAGACTCCATGACACACCCCCCTTAACTCCAACGACTTGATACGACTTACCCCATTTCAAACGGATAGGTCTAATATGCCTAACTTTCCGTCAAGAACCAATGGGGGAATCCCCGCTTGTAACATAACGACAGCTCACACCTTACGTTTATTATTGTACAACACTGTCACGTAATGTTTATTTTCGCCCAAAACCCCCAAAGAGTTTTTTTTTTTTCATTAATTTAATGGCGTTACATAGTTTACGTAAGGTCAGCGCATCTTAAACATGGACGGCGCATCCATCAATGCCAGATAATACCATTTTGACATTTTTTGCCCAAAAGCCTCAAGCCATTTTCTTTTTCGATATTTCATTTTCTCGCTCGAAACACCTTTCATATTTTTTCTTTTTCTAGAGTTCTTGACCCCGCCAGGACTCGAAAGGTCATTCCCTTCCAATGGTATAGTGGCCCAAGCAAGTCGTCCATGAAACCACTGACAGTATTTTTCGTCAGGAACCATATTCTAAAAATAACCTATTGCATGACATCTGAAATTCCCCATTTTTTGGCACCAATTAGAACGATGCGTTACTCTCCCAATTTGATACACCACAGGAGACATTGGCTAAGATATTAATAACGATAAAACGAAAATGTATCGTTTCTTTACGTGGATTATTTGATTTCACACTATCGTGACAATACGCCCCTCCCCTCTAGTGTACAATACCGGAGGAATAAGGTTAATATTAGATACAAATTTAAGACATATTAAGAGCTTTTAAGAAAAATATCCATTTCTTGTATAACCTGTTAGATTTTCACCTTTTCCTTGGGAAAAATTCCTTAATGTCTCCAACCTTACTTTTAAGTTGTAGTTCACCTCACAATGACATTACATGATCCCCCTTCAACTCTGACAAGAAATCGTCTCCACCAAGACTTTTTTCAGGCTTTTCCTATTAAAATTATGTCTCACAAGCCAATCATAATGCCCACCTGCAGCGTTTCATTGTGTATTGTTAGATTTCACTACCCCTATAGTGAAAAATTCCTTTAACACCTCCCACCTTATCTTTAAGCTTTAGATTATACTAGTCAATAGCAAGGCATACCACCTTGGTAAATTATGGATGATACTAAACACTCCCATGACATCGCTACATCTCCCCCAAAACATCTTTCAGGCATTTCCTAATAAAAATTATAATTTTAAATCCCGTGAAACAAGTTTTTGCAACCCAACTCTATCATGATACCCCACAATACAATCCACACCGCCATCGCATCATCCCCATCCATCACCATATGGCACCAGACCCCACCACCACCCTCCCCCTCCCCTGGGAGAACTGATATTAGTGATGTCTTTAAACCATATTAAGAGGTAATATTGAAAAACTTTTTACAAAAATATCATTTCTTTGAGTTAAACTAATGGATATTTCACATTATCCTAACAATAGATTCCACCCTCCACCTAGCAATCATTTTGGGGGGGTGCCTTGATAATAGATGCAATTTTTAGACATTATTTTGGCTTATAAAAGGATAAAATATAAACAATAACATGCGTAATTAAGGGAAAAACGAGGGGACAGGACTCCACGGGAGGAGAGGCGTCTGTGGAGGGAGGAGCCCCGTTTTTCCGTCACGAGCTCATCACTGCCCTTTTTATTCATCTTTTTTTTCCAAAAACCGGTAATTTTCAAGTATTTATTTATTTTTATCGAGCCTCCCTCCACTAGGGTACTGGCCCTGCTCTCTGGCCGCCTTCGAAAGAGTGTCCAGTCCGTCCGAACGGTTTCTCTCAGCCAGACGCAACCCCCAGGGCGCATTTTTCAGCAAACATATCAAAACACACAAAGGCGGGAAAATTCTTGTTCCTATCCATTCCACGCACTCGGGGAAGTTTGGTCCGTGTCTACTCTTTCCGGGGGCGAAATCTGAGCTTCAGCTAAGCGATAAAGGAGGTTAAAAATTGTCTTTCTCGAGGTAATTTGAAAAATAGTAATAATAGTGAAATTATCATTGAGTTTCCCTTTATCATTGAGACAACCCTTTAACGTCATATCATCCCTGTTTTTAGAGTTCAGCTGGCAAGATTCCCACCCCTGGCAAGATTCGGACCCTGGCAAGATTCCAGCTATGGCAAGTTTTCCATCTCTGGCAGACCACCCGGGAATCCAGGCGGTCTATTATTTCTTCTCTGTTGCCAAGATTCCTATCCATTTTTAGCATATTATTTTCTGGAAGATTCCCAGTATTTCCGTGACCAGGTCTAATATGAATGACGCCAGTGTATATCACAAGCTAGACTAAAAGGACCACACGGGGCTCCAGCACGGCACACACACACACGGATGCTGTGTAATAACGGCGATGTATATCTTAAGTAAAGAAACCTAATGAGGGAGGATTGAAGATCATCTTGCAAGAAGGATAGATACCCAACCCATTAAAAAGTATACTTATGATCCAGAGTGGAATGGCGCTGCCACACTGTTTTCACACTGGCACCAGCCCTCAATATGACACCATCATCCCCTGGGGCATTTTCAATCTTCTCATTCCAAAAATAAGCTACTGGAATCACTTTAAACAATATATTTTTGAAAACAGAGAAGTTGCCCCCTCTTTCCTTGCTAGTGTTTGATACTCTAAGCATTTCACCTTACAATGCCAGACTATTGCAGCCCCTTATAACACTCCTCTGATATCCCCGCATACCCCCCCTCTCCAAACAAAAAACACTTTTCAGACATTTCTTGTTAAAATTTTTACATCAAGTCATTCATTCGGGTTTTCGAAAGCAGTTCACGCCACATTACTACACTGTAACTACTTTCTAACACCCCTATGACACCCCTCTACCATCATCCCCATCTCGACAAAACACTTTTCAGACATTTTTTGTTAAGTTTTACTTCAAGTCATTCTTTCGGGTTTTCATAAGCAATTCACGCCACGGGGTATTTAAAACACTTCTCGGGCTTTCCTCGTCTTGGTAATGATTTTACAGGGTGACAGCGAATTCTACACTTTGCCATTGATTTCTACGCTGGTTTTGATTTCAAGGGTTACCCGTGATTTCTATAGTTTGCTTTTTTTATGAAATTGTCAGGGTTTCAATGTTTTGCTAATGTTTGTATAGAAATTGACCAAGATTTTTACACGTCGATCGTAATTTCGATGGTATGGTCTTGATTTCTATGACTTCGTCCGGAGTTCTAGTGTTGTCTCTATCATCTAGATAAGTACCTTATGATTTTTCCTATAATACACTATCTTTCAGTGTTTTAATATTTCATATTGATAAGAAACATTCGTTTCTCACTTGTTATTTTGTAAGAACTTTAGAGAATATGATTTTTTTCCTGGAAATACAAAGTATTCTTTGGTTTAATGTCTATTGACAATAAGCAATAATCACGTTTTGCTAACACTATGACAACAATTATCATCATTGTAAACATCTTCTAACCTTTGAAACACACAGACACACACACACTTT
Organism: Artemia sp. Qi Xiang Cuo; assembly: GCF_049724085.1. Classification (NCBI taxonomy): domain Eukaryota; kingdom Metazoa; phylum Arthropoda; class Branchiopoda; order Anostraca; family Artemiidae; genus Artemia; species Artemia sp. Qi Xiang Cuo. Next base: position 39,691,314 of record NC_142805.1, read on the forward strand.
CTTAGGAGTAACATTTTTTTCGAATAGCACCAATTTTTTCGTCAAAGTTACCAGATTTTTCATAGAAGTAACATTATTCGTCAGTGATAACATGTTTTCTGCTTGAACTAGCACGTTTTCTGTCAAAGAAACCAAATTTTTCTTAGAAGTAACGGTTTTTCATTGTGATAACAAGTTTTTCTTAACAATAAGAAATCTTCTCTTCGAAGCAACAACTTCTTCCCCTTAATATTAGCAATCTTTTACTCAACACATTCAAATTTTTCTTAGAAGTAACAGTTTTTTTCTTAGGAGTAACAAATTTTTTCTAATAGCACCAAGTTTTCCGTCAAAGTTACCAAATTTCTCATAGAAGTAACAATTTTTGGCAATGATAACAAGTTATCTGTTCGAAGTAACAAGTTTTTCTGTCAAACATACCAAATTTTTCTTAGAAGTAACAAATTTTTTCGTTATGATAACAAGTTTTCTGCCAGAAGTAGCAAGTTTTCCTTAACACTAAGAAATCTTCTCTTCGAAGAAACAACTTTTTCCCTTTAATTGTAACAAACTTTTACTCAAAATACAAAAATTATCCTAAGAAGTAACAGTTTTTTTTCTTAGGAATAACAAATTTCTTCTAATAGCACCAAGCGCTCGGTCAAAGTTACCAAATTTGTCATAGAAGTAACAATTTTTTCCCTTAATACTAAGAGACTTTTACTTAATACACTCAAGTTTCTCTTAGAAGTAACATTTTCGTCAGTGATAACACGTTTTTTGCTTGAACTAGCAAGTTTTCTGTCAATAATACCAAATTTGTCATAGAAGTAACTATTTTTTTCTTAGGAGTAACAATTTTTTTCTAATAGCACCAGCTTTTCCGTCAACGTTACCAAATTTCTCATAGAAGTAACAATTTTTGGCAATGATAACAAGTTATCTGCTTGAAGTAACAGTTTTTCTGTCAAACATACCAAATTTTTCTTAGAAGTAAAATTTTTTTCGTTATGATAACAAGTTTTCTGCCAGAAATAGCAAGTTTTCCTTAACACTAACCAATTTTCTCATTGAACCATCAACTTTTTTTCTTAATACTAACAAATTTTAACTTAACACACTCAAATTTCTTATAGAAGTAACATTTTTCATCAGCGATTATACGTTTTCTGCTTGAACTAAAGGGTTTTCTTTCAAAGATACAAAATTTTTCTTAGAAGTAACAATTTTACATTTTGATACCAAATTTTCGACCAGAAGTAGCAAGTTTTTCTTAACACTAACAAATCTTCTCTTGGAAGCAATAACTTTTTCCCCCTAATAGTAACGAACTTTTACTTAACACTATCAAATTTATCTTAGAAGAAAAAGGTTTTTCTTAACAGTGACAATTTTTTTTCTAATAGCACCAGCTTTTCCGTCAAAGATACAACATTTTTCATAGAAGCAACAATTGTTCGTTATGATAACAACTTATCTGTTATGATTAGCAAGTTTTTCTTTCAAAAATACCAAATTTTTCTTAGAATTAAAATTTTTTTCGTTATGATGACAAGTTTTCTGCCAGAAGCAGCAGGTTATCCTTAACAGTAACAAATCTTCTCTCCAAAGTAACAACTTTTTTCCTTAATACTAACAAAGTTTTACTTAACACACCCAAATTTCTCTTGGAATTAAAATTTTTTCTTCAGTGATAACATGTTTTCCGCTTGAACTAGCAAGTTCTCTCTTAAATATACAAAAATTTTCTTAGAAGTAGAATTTTTTGTTTTGATGACAAGTTATCTGTTAGAAGTAACAAGTTTTCAGTCAAACATACCAAGTTTTTCTTTGAATTAACAATTATTTGGTTTATGATAACAATTTTTCTGTCAGAAGTAGCAAGTGGTTTTAACACTAACAAATATTTTCATCGAAGTAACAATTTTTCCTCAATAGTAACAACTTTTACTTTACATCAAATTTCTCTTACAAATAACAGGTTTTTCCTAACAGTAGCAATTTTTTCTAATTGCATCAAGTTTTCCGTCAGAGATAATACATTTCACATAGAAATAACAATTTATGTCAATGATAACAAGTTTTGCGTTAGAAGTAGCTAGTTTTTCTTTCAAAAATAACAAATTTTTATAAGAAGTAACATTTTTCTTGCATATGATAACAAGTCTTTTGTAAGAAGTAGCAAGTTATCCTTAACACTAACAAATCTCATCATCAAAGTAACAACTTTTTCTTAATACTAACAAACTTTTACTTAACACTATCAAATTTCTCTTAGAAGTAACAGGTTTTTAACAAGTTTTATTTCAAAGTTAGGTTTCTCTACGTTTAAATTAGTTTCATCTAACTTAGGTTATTATGAGCGTTCATGATAACCTAAGTTAGATGAACCTAACTTAAACGTAGAGAAACCTAACTTTGACAGAAACCTGTTAAAAACCTGTTACTTCTAAGAGAAATTTGATAGTGTTAAGTAAAAGTTTGTTAGTATTAAGAAAAAGTTGTTTTTTCAATACGAAGATTTGTTAGTGTTAAGGATAACTTGCTACTTCTGACAGAAAAATTTTTATCATAAACGACAAAATTATTAATTCCAAGAAAATTTGGTATGATTGACTGAAAACGTGTTACTTCTAACAGATAACTTGTCATCATAACGAAAATTGCTACTTCTAAGAAAAATTTGTTATCTTTGAGAAAAAACTTGCTAGTTCAAGCAGAAAAAGTATTATCACTGACGAAAAAAATTTACTTCCAAGAGAACTTTGGGTGTGTTAAGTAAAATTTTGTTAATATTAAGGAAAAAAGTTGTTAGTTCGAAGAGAAGATTTCTTACTGTTAAGGATAACTTGCTACTTCTGGCAGAAAACTTGTTATCATAACGAAAAAATTGTTAATTCTAAGAAAACTTGGGTATGTTTGACAGAAAAACTTGCTTCTTCTAACAGCTAAGTTGTCATCATAACAAAAAGTTGTTGCTTCTATGAGAAATTTGGTATCTTTGACGGAAAAACTGGTGCTATTAGAAAAGAAATTGTTACTGTTAAGAAAAACCTGTTTCTTCTAAGATAAATTTGATAGTGGTAAGTAAAAGTTTCTTACTGTTAAGGGAAAAGGTTGTTGCTTCCAAGAGAAGATTTGTTAGTGCTAAGGAAAACTTACTACTTCTTGTAGAAAACTTGTTATCATAATGAAAAATTGTTACTTTTAAGAAAAATTTGGTATCTTTGACAGAAAACTTGCCAGTTCAAGTAGAAAACGTGTCATCAGTGATGAAAAATGTGACTTCTATGAGAAATTTGAGTGTGTTAAGTAAAAGTGTGTTAGTTTTAAGGAAAAAGGTTGATAGTTCGAAGAGAAAATTGGTTAGTGTTAAGGAAAATTTGCTACTTCTGGCAGAAAAAATTGCTACTTCTAAGAAAAATCTAGTATGTTTGACAGAAAAAATTATCAGAGGCAACGGTGTAGCGTTGCCTATAGTAAAGACCATACGGCTCCAATGTTTTATTATCTATTTATTTATTATTTATTTTTATTTCCCAGAGGCACTTCATACGGAAGGGGTCCACGTAGAAACTTCAAAGGGGGCTCATTCGACTGGAAATATAGAGTTATAGTGCCCTTTTTAATAGTCGAAAGTGATTGGAGGGCAACTAGCCCCCCAGGCCCATCCTTCCCCCAAACACATCCAATCAAAATTTTGAGACAGCCATTTTGTTCGGCGTAGTTGATTTCTAGGTATAAATTGTATTTTTGAGGATGACACTCCTCCACAACCCTAAGGGCAAGAGTTTTAAGTTATGCCCTGGGGGCATATAAGATTTTGATAGAAGGCTTTGTCGTAGAAACTTCAAAACAGGCTCATTCGATTGGAAATTTAAAGGGCTAGTGCGCTTTTTAATAGTCCAAAGTGATTGGAGGGCAACTAGTCCCCCCCATGCCCATTATTTCCACAAACACATCCAATCAAAAGTTTTAGATAACCATTTTGTTCAGCGTAGTTGATTTCCAGATAGAAATTATGTTTTTGAGGAGGACAATCCCCCTAGACCCTCAGAGCAAGGTTTTTAAGTTATGCCCTGGGGGTAAATAAGGTGTTTGTAGAAGGCGTTGGCGTAAAAACTTCAAAGGGGGCTTATTCGATTGGAAATCAAGAGTTTTAGTGCCCTTTTTAATAGTCGAAAATGATTTGAGGGCAACTAGCCCCCCCCCCGCCCATCATTCCCCCAAACACAACCAAACAAAATTTTGATATAGCCATTTTGTTCAGCGTAGTTGATTTTCTAATAGAAAATATGTTTTTGAGGAAAACACTCCCCCAAAACCCTTTGGGCAAGGATTTTAAATTATGCCTTGGGGGCATATAAGGTTTTTTATAGAAGGCCTTATCGTAGAAACTTCAAAACAGGCTCATTCTATTGGAAATTCAAAGGGCTAGTGCCCTTTTTAATAGTCGAAAGTGATTGAAGGGCAACTAGCCCCCCCCCCACGCCCATCATTCCCCCAAACACATCCAATCGAAATTTTGAGATAGCCATTTTGTTCAGCGTAGTTGATTTTCAGATAGAAAATATGTTTTTGAGGAGGACACTCCCCCACAACCCTCAAGGCAAGGGTTTTAAGTTATACCCTGGGGGCATATAAGGTTTTTATAGAAGGAGGTGTTGTATAAACTTCAAAATGCTCATTCGGTTGGAAATTCAAAAGTCTAGTCCCCTTTTTAATAGTCGAAAGTGATTTGAGGGCAACTAACCCCCCTCTCACGCCCATCTTTTCCCCAAACACATCCAATCAAAATTTGGAGACAGCCATTTTACTAAACGTAGTTTCAAGTTCTGGAAATTAGGTCTTTGAGGATATCAACTCCCTCACAGCCCTCAGGGCAAGGGTTGTAATTTAGGTATTCTCCGAATCCTTCCGATTATTTCTTATGGAAGGGATGCTCGTATAAACTTTAGAGAGGGCTCGTTTGACTTTTAAAGAGTTAAAAGAGATTGGACTCTAACTAGTCCCCCCCCCTCCTCTACCTCCTAAATACATCAAATAAAAATTTTGAGATAGACATTTGTTAAAATAGTTCAAAGTTCTGATAACAAAAAACTCCGGTGTCGACACAGCCCACCTGTGCCCGGGGGCAGGCGTTGTAAGTTATGCCCTGGGGACATATAAATAATCAAACAATCATTAAATAAACAATCAATGCAAACAAACATACAATAGATAATAATGTAAATTAATAAATAAATTCAGTGCTGATATTAATGTAAATTAATAAATAAATTTCTGCCAGGTGGAATTTAACGCGGGGGAATTATCAGCAGGAAAAGAAAATGTTCTTTGAGGGGGAGGAATTTCTCAGGGGTGGGTTTTCCATATGTGAATTATTCAGGGAGGGGATGACTAAACCCATTCGATAATATTCTAAATTTAACATCTGAAAGAAACGGGAATAAGGAATCAACGGAAATGTCAGAGATAGCACTTCAGGTTCCTTTTGATGATTTTTTTCGTGTCTTTTGAAAAAAAACATTTTCAAAAGGCAGATTATTTTCATTTGTATTAATTTCTCTGTGGCTGCTCAATTATGCATGTGAGGGAGGAGATTCCCCCCCCCACCTCTGTCTATGCTAAGGTTTCAGTATTTATCTCAAGGCTTAAAAATGAACGTAATGCGATAAAAGTATAACTCAAAATAACATATATAGAATAAAATATGCACATAACACGGAAAAATTAATCAAAATTGCATATTATGAGTTGAGGCTCACCCAAATGATGGCCCAGGGGGCTCACTATTCCACAATCTATTAAATCAATCCTGCAATAATTGAAAATATAAAGTATTTTTGAGTATTCTAACGTCTTCCACAACTCAAACGGTCCAACATTCTACAGCCCAATGAGTCTGTCTAATGTCGTAAATCGGGAACGGAGGAGATAAGTGAAGTTCCGCCCCGTATTGGATGAGTCTCCAACCTCACCCTCCCCGTCTCCTACTGTCTAGCCTAAGGTTTTCTTCTTTATGCCAAGTACGCCGCCCCCACCCCAATGACATTAATAAGGTAAAGTTTTGTATGGGAAGAACACATATCTATTATAATTATCCAATTATAAGGTTAAAATACATACTCTGTGACAGATGCAAAACTGCTTTGGTACACAAAATCCTATTAAGGTCAATTCCAAACAGTCGTGATACCTTTGTGTCAGCAAGTGAAATGGTCTAAACCCTCTTATTGGGGCTATATTTTCAATCCATTCATTGTTGTCAATCGCTATCCACAAGTTATACAAGCTGTCTATTGTTCATATATAAGGTTTTTATCGAAGAGGTAATCGTATAGACTTTGAAAAAGCCTCATTCGATTTAAATTGAAAGTTTTAGATCCGTTTTTTCAATTCTCGAATAATCAGCACCCCCCCATGCCATAAAAACTTGAAACTTTTTGGAATCAAAAACGAACAAAAATTAATAAAAAAAAAATTTCCGAAAAATAAGTTTTTCAAAGAAAAGTAAAGGCCATTTTAAACTTAGACTCAGGAGATACAAATACCTGTTAAAGTTCAAACTCAAAACGACCAGAAACTACTATTAAAGTTTAAATGAAACCCAAAACGAACAGAAATTAAATAAACCATCATAGCAAAAAACATACAACAAGTAATAATATAAATGAATAAATAGATCTTAAAGCGAGTAAAGCATCGATTGAATATGAAAATCAAGCTTAAAACGAAAAAAAAATATTTTGCTATTAAAGTACAGATGAAACTTAATACGAGCAGAAATTAAATAAACAGTCAATGCGAACAAATATACATTATATATTAATGTAAATGAATAAATAAACCTTAAAACAAGTGAAACTTAAATTGAATATGCAAATCAAGTTTGAATCGAATAAAAATAACTACAAACAATAGTTTGGGTATCGCCTCGCTTCAGAAGCCTAAAACTACTGCGTCATTGGCGCTTTACTGAAAACGAATTATATTACAAACGTTTTCTTTTGTACTTAACATTGAAAATAAATATTAAAATCACAGTAAAATTTTGAACTAATAAACTTTTTGCAATTAATATCATTATGCATCAAATATTCAGTTTAATTTATTAGTTATTTTCAAGATTGGTGAAGACAAATATAGTTTCACTACAAACAAAATTTGGATACTGCCCCCTTCTTTAACTGTAAAAACCTAGAGCCTTCTGCGTCATTGGCACTTCAATGAAAATGAATTACTCGTATATTACTAATTTATTCTTTTCCAGTTCTTACAGCATTGAAAATGAAAAAAAAAATTACAGTGAAAAAAAATCTTGAAGTGATGGATCTTTCAACAATTAATATCATTATATATCTAATATTCAATTTGATTTTGTTTATACTTTCCAAGACTGTTCATGACTCATAAAGTTTTCAGTAAGGCGCCAATGACGGAGTAGGGTTTAGGCTTCTGCAGTGAGGCGATACCCAAACTCTTGTTTGTAGTTATTTTTATTCGATTTAAACTTGATTTGCATATTCAATTTAAGTTTCACTCGTTTTAAGATTTATTTATTCATTTACATTAATATATATTGTATGTTCGTTCGCATTGATTGTTTATTTAATTTCTGTTCGTTTTAAGTTTCATTTATTCTTTAAAAGCAAAATATTTTTTTTCGTTTTAAGCTTGATTTTCATATTGAATCTAAGCATTACTTGCTTTAAGATATATTTGTTCATTTATATTAGTACATGTTGTATGTTTTTTGCTATTATTGCTTATTTAGTTTCTGTTCATTTAGGGTTTCATTTATTCTTTAATAGTAATTTCTTGTCATTTTGAGTTTGAATTTTAACAGGTAGTTGTATCTCCTGAGCTTAAGTTTAAAATGGCCTTTACTTTTCTTTGAAAAACTTATTTTTCGGAAAGTTTTTTTTAATTAAATACTTCTTAAAGATAACTTGTTATCAATGACAAAAATTGTTATTTCTATGAGAAATTTGGTATCTTTGACGGAAAAGCTGGTGCTATTAGAAAAAATATGTTACTCCAAGAAAAAAACAATTGTTACTTCTATGAGAAATTTGGTATCTTTTACAGAAAACTTACTAGTTCAAGCAGAAAATGTGTTACCACTGACGAAAAATGTTAATTCTAAGAGAAATTTCAGTGAATTAAATAAAAATTTGTTAGTATTAAGGGAATAAAATTGTTACTTCTATGAGAAATTTGGTAACTTTGACGGAAAACTTGGTGCTATTAGAAGAAATTTGCTAATCCTGAGAAAAAAAACTGTTACTTCTAAGCAAAATTTGAGTGTGTTGAGTAAAGGTATGTTATTATTAAGGGGGAAGAGTTGTTGCTTCGAAGAGAAGATTTCTTAGTGTTAAGGAAAACGTGCTATTTCCGGCAGAAAACTTGTAATCATAACGAAAAAAATGTTACTTCTAAGAAAAATTTGGTATGTTTGACAGAAAAACTGTTACTTCGAGCAGATAACTTGTTATCATTGACAAAAATTGTCACTTCTATGAGAAATTTGGTAACGTTGACGGAAAACTTGGTGCTATTAGAAGAAATTTGTTACTCCTAAGAAAAAAAACTGATACTTCTTAGAAAAAATTGAGTATGTTGAGTAAAAGTTTATTGCTATTAAGGGGGAAAAGTTGTTGCTTCGCAGAGAAGATTTCTTAGCGTTAAGGAAAACTTGCTACTTCTGGCAGAAAACTTGTTATCATAATGAAAAAGTGTTACTTCTATGATAAATTTGGTATCTTTCACAGAAAACTTACCAGTTCAAGCAGAAAACGTGCTATCACTGACGAAAATTATTACTTTCATGAGAAATTTGGTAACTTTGACGAAAAACTTGTTGCTATTAGAAGAAATGTGTTACTCCTAAGAAACTGTGTGTGTGTGTGTGTTTCGAATGTTAGATGACATTTAAACTGATGATGACTTGTGTCATAGTGATAGCAAAATGTGATTATTGCTTATTGTCAAGAAACATTAAACCCAAGAATGCTTGGTGTTCCAGGAAAAAAAATAATCGTATTCTCTAACGTTCTTACAAAGCAACAAGTGAGAAACGAATGTTTCTTATCGCTATGAAATATTAAAGCCAAGAAAGATAGTTTATTCCCTGAAAAATCATGAGGTACTTATATAGATGATAGAGACAACACTAGAACGCAGGATGAAGTCATAGAAATCAAGACCATACCATCGAAATTGTGATCAAAGTGTAGAAATTATGGTCAACTTCTATGCAAACATCAACAAAACATTGAAACCCTGACAATTTCATAAAAAAAGCAAACTATAGAAATCACGGGTAAACCTTGAAATCAAAACCAGCGTAGAATTCAATGGATAAGTGTAGAAATCGCGGTCACCCTGTAAAATCATTACCAAGACAAGATAAGCCCGAGAAGTGTTTTAAATACCCTGTGGCGTGAACTGCTTGTGAAAACCCGAATAAATGATTTGAGGTAAAACTTAACAAGAAATGTCTGAAAGTGTTTTGTCCAGATAGGGATGATGGTAGAAGGGTGTCATAGGGGTGTTAGAAAGCAGTTACAGCGTGGTACTGTGCTGTGAATTGCTTGCGAAAACCCGAATGGATTAGTTGAAGTAAAACTTTTAACAAGAAATATCTGAAAAGTGTTTTTTTTTTTTGGGGGGGGGGGTATGGGGCGATGACAAAGGAGTGTTGTTAGGGGCAGTAATAGTCTGGCATTGTGATGTAAAATTCTTAGAGTATTAAACACTAGCAAAGAAAGGGGGCGAATTCTCTGTTTTCAAAAATATATTGTTTAATGTGATTGCAGGAGCTTATTTTCGGAGTGAGAAGATTGAAAATTCCTTAGGGGGGATGGTGTCATGAGGAGGGCTGGTGCGAGTGTGAAAACAATGTGGCAGCGCCATTCCACTCTGGACCACAAGTACCTTTTAATATTTTGGGTATATATCCTTCTCGCATGAGGCTCTTCAATCCTCTTTCATTAGGTATTTTTCCTGAAAATATACATCGCCGTTGTTACACAGCACCCATGTGTGTGTGTGTTCCGTGCTGGAGCCCCATGGGGTCCTTTTAGTCTAGCCTGTGATATACACGGACGTCATTCATATTAGACCTGGTCACAGAAATCCTGGGAATCTTCCAAAAAAATAATATGCTAAAAATAGATGTGAAATTTGGCAATAGAGAAGAAATAATAGAACGCCTGAAATCCCGGGTGGTCTGCCACAGGTGGGAAACTTGTCTAGGCGGGAATCTTGCCAGGATTCGAATCTTGCCAGGGGTGGGAATCTTGCCAGCTGAACTCTAGAATCAGGGATGTTATGACATTAAAGGGTTGTCGTAGAAACTCAATGATAATTTCCCTATTATTAATACTTTTTAAATTATCTCGAAAGGACAATTTTCAACCTCCTTTATTGCATAGCTGAAGCCCAGATTTCACCCCCGAAATGAGTAGACACGGACCAAACTCCCCCGCAGTGGGCGGGATGGGTAGGAACAAGAATTTTCCCACCTTTGCTTGTTTTGATATTTTTGCTGTAAAATGAGCCCCGAGGGGTGCGTCGGGCTGAGACAAACCGTTCGGGCGGACTAGAAACTCCCTCAGAGGCGGCCGGTACCCTAGTGGAGGGAGGCTGGATAACAATAAATAAAATGTTTATTTATTGTTATTTATTGAAAATTACCGGTTTGCGCAGCAAAAAATATAGATGAATAAAAAGGGCAGTGATGAACTGGTGACGGAAAACGGGGCTCCTCCCTCCACAGGCGCCTCTCCTCCCCTGGAGTCCTCTCCCCTCGTCTTTCCTTAAGTTACACTTGTCATTGTTTATAATTTATCCTTTTATAAGCCACAATAATGCCTTAAAATTACATCTATTATCAAGGCACCCTCTGAAAATGAATGCTAGGCGGAGGGTCGAATCTACTGTTGGATAATTTGAAATATCCATAAGTTTAACTCAAAGAAATGGATATTTTTGTTAACAGTCTTTCAATAATACCTCTTAATATGGTTTAAATATACTACTAATATCAGCTCGTTTCGGGGAGGGGGAGGGCTGTGGTGGGGTATGGTACCATAGGGGGATGGATGGGGGTGATGCGATGGCGATGTGGATTGTTTTGTGGGGTATCATGATAGACTTGGATGGCGAAAACTTGTTTCAAGGGATTTAAAATCATAATTTTTATTAAGAAAAGCCCGAAAGATGTTTTGGGGGAGGTGTAGCGATGTCATGGGAGGGTTTAATATCATCCATAACTTACCAAGGTGGTATGGTTTGTCATTGACTAGTATACTCTAAACCTTAAAGTTAAGGTAGGAGGTGTTTAATGAATTTTTCACTACAGGGGGAGTGAAATCTAGCAATACTCAATGAAACGCTGCCTTTCGTTAGAAGTCCTTCAATAATACCTCGTAATATGGTTTAAATATACCACTAATATCAGGTCACCGGGGCTGGGATGGGGGGGGGGGGTCTGGTATGACATGGGTGAAATGCCATGGCGGTTTGGAGTATTTTGTGGGGCATTGTGATTGGCTTAGGTTGCAGAAAATATGAATCATGGTATTTAAAGACATAATTTTTAATAGGAAATGCCTGAAAAATGTCTTGGTGGAGATGATGTCTTGTCAGGGTTATAGGGTGGAGGGGGGAGTCAAGTAATGTCATTGTGGGGTGAACTACAGCTTAAAAGTTAGCTTGGAGACATTAAGGAATTTTTCCCATGGAAAAGGTGAAAATCTAACAGGTAATAAAAGAAATCGATATTTTCCTTAAAAGCTCTTAATATGTCTTAAATTTGTATCTAATATCAACCTTAGTCCTCCGGTATTGTATGCTAGACGGGGGGGGTGTATTGTCACGATAGTGTGAAATCTAATAAGCCACGTAAAGAAACGATACATTTTCGTTTTATCATTATTAATATCTTGAGAGCAAGTGTGTTCTGGGGTGTAACAAATTGGGAGAGTAGCGCATCATTCTAATGACTGCCAAAAATAGGGAATCTTAGCTGTCATGCAATAGTTTATTTTTAGAATATGGTTCCTGATACAAAATACTGTGAATGTCATGCAAGTCATGCAAGTAATAGACGACTTGCTTTGGGCACTGTACCATTGGAAGGGAATGACCTTTTGAGTCCTGGCGGGGTCAGGAACTCTAGAGAAAGAAAAAATATGAAAGGTGTTTCGAGCAAAAAAATGAAACGTTGAAAAAGAAAATCTCTTGAGGCTTTTGGGTGAAAAATGTCAAAATGGTATTATCTGGCAGTGATGGGTGCGTCATTCATGTGTAAGAACGCTGACCTTACAGAAAGTATGTGCCACCATTAAGTTAGTGAAAAAAAACGCGTTTGGGGGTTTTGGTCGAAAAAAAGTATTACGTGACAGTGTTGCACAATAATTACGTAAGGTTTGAGCTGTCGTTACGTTACAAGTGGGGATTTCCCCATGGGCTCCTAACTCAAAGTTAGGCATATTAGACCTGTCCATTTGAAACAGGGTAAGTCGTATGACGTCATTGGAGTCCAGGGAGATGTGTCATGGAGTGTTACCAAGTGTTTTCCCTTTAATAGAACAGGTGATTGCGTTTTACAGGTGCGAGGGTGTGTCACTATACGTCCGAGAGCTAGCGTAGAAAAACAAAGGGCTGTGTCATAGAAGAACACCTGACGTAACCGAAAAGGACATTTAATTCTTGCCAAGGATATTAATCTCTTGCCAAAAATGGGAATCTTGCCAGGGGTGGGAATTTGCATAGAAAAAGTGAAGTCAGATGGCATGCGTTTGAAGTCCCATGGGAAAAAGGAGGGCATGCGTTTGAAATCTGGGGGTGTGTACCGTGACGTCAGAGGGCTGCCGTAGAAAAACAAAGGGGTGTGTCATAGAAAAACACCTTTCCTAATTGAAAAGGACATTGAATTCTTGTCAAGGACACTAAACTGTTCCCAAAAATGGAAATCTTGCCAGCTGGGGACAGGTGCGAGGGTGTGACGTCAGAGGGCTGCCGTAGAAATCCTATGCTATTTTCCCTATGTTATTTTCCGTATGGGCGCCTTTGAAAGCCTTATGGCCCCACTACTATTGCCGATTTTACGCAATCAACGAGTGATCAAAACTCTTTCACTGGGCTATGAAAACACGAAATATGTGCTTCCAGTTTGTCTTCCAACTCTCAAAATCTAGGTCATCTCTTTATCCAACTAGTTGAAGAGTTGAATTCCTAATTAAAACGGAAATATATCATAGAAAATCCAGATGGGTTTAAACAGAATTTTACTATTAAGGGACTGAAATTATGCTTATTTAATAGAAAATTTAACAGAAGATATAGGAAGAGAAATCTGGCACTTGCAACGCATCAAGTATGAATGTTTTTTGTGCAGCTGCGAACGATTTCTATGCAACGCAAGCGCAAAAGAATCGTCTAAGGATAGTTAGCATGGCTGCCTCCAGGGTGAGGACGGAGTGGACCTTGGCCCTCTGGAAATCGGGGAGTATAAAGTACTTTTGAGGAAACCAAAGGATAGAGAGCAGATTAAAGAAAACCATGGAAACATTCCTGCCAAAAGGTTTTATCCCAAAATAGGGGCAATATGAATTCTAATTTGTTGATGGAATGACCGTTTTTCAGTTTTCAACAATTATTCTTTATCTATGAATTATTGAATTAAAGAAAAGAATAGCGATTATTATCAATAACGAAAGTATAAAAACCTAAATCTTTGTAGCAGTAAATCAAAGAACCAGCTTATTATTATGAATATGTATTTGTTTCAAGTTTAAAGTAAACATCGCAAGTTAGTAGTGCATAAGAAAGTTTGTATAATTATAGAAAAAGAAGGAAAACAACCTATAAAGGGAATAATCCCGATGAATATACGCCGTCAAATTGAGCAAGCCATTATAATAAGAAATGTTTAATATTGCATTTTCTCCCAGAGCGTATATGTGTTACTTCGCGTTTCATTATTACTTTTTTTTTACCAGGAGGGACTTTATTGACCCTGTTAATTAAATTAAATTAAATTAATAATCAATATGACTCAGTAATTTTCAACAATACACTCTTTCTCAATAACGCTAAACAGTTGAAATTCTTATCAAACAGATCGTGGTAAAGAACTGTAAGTAAGGAGCGACCCGGCTCAATGGTAACCGAAACTCTAAAAAACTGAATTTTGATACCAATAGATTCATCAAAATAATCAGATTTTAATTCTGATTTCAAATATACAAGTTTCATCAAGTTTTATTTTACCTATCAAAAGTTACGCACCTGAGAAAATTTGGCTGATTTTCGAAAAAAGGGGGAAATACCAACTAAAAGTTATAGAAACCTAATGAAAATCACGCCATCATATTCAGCGTATCAGAGAACCCTACTGTAGAGGTTTCAAGCTCCTATTTAGAAAAATGTGGAATTTTCAATTTTTTGCCAGAAGAAAGATCACGGATGCGTGTTTATTTGTTTTTTTTCTTTTTTTTTCCCCAGGGGTGATCGTATCGACCAAGTTGTCCTAGAATATCGTGAGAGGGCTCATTGGAACGGAAATTAAAAGTTCCAGTGCCCTTTTTAAGTGACAAAAAAATGGAGGGCAACTAGGCCCCCTCCCACGCTCATTTTTTCCCCAAATCACCTGATCAAAATTTTGAGACAGCCATTTTGTTCAGCATGGTCGAAAATATTATAACTATGTCTTTTAGAATAACTTAATCCCTCGAAGTCCCCGGGGGGAGGGCTGAAAGTTATAAATTTTATCCAATGTTAACATATAGTATTGGTTATTGGGAATTATACAGAAGTTTTCAGGGGGAATTTTTTCTGGTAGTGGGGGTGGGGGTGGGTCGGGGGTTATATGGGAGGATCTTTTCATGAAGGAAGTTTTCAGTGGGACGGGACATGGCTATGAAGTGGGTGCCGGATTCCCCATCATTATTTTTTTTTAATCAGAAATTAAATATAAAAAAAAGAAGTTTTTCAACTGAAAGTAAGGAGCAACATCAAAACTTAAAACGAACAAAAAATATTAGCTATATGATTGGGTTCACCTTCTAGTCAATGCCTCGCTCTTTAAGCCAAAGATTTTTTATTACTTTCATAAGAGCTATTTATTCTAATTAACGGCCTTTGTGATTAAGGGGTCATTTTTAAGAATTGGAACAAAATTCGAACTTTAGCTTAAAGAGCAAGGTATTGACTAGGGGGCAAACCCCCTAACATACGTATTAAAAATATATGAATATAGAAGTTCGTTACGTAAGATAATTCGTAAGTTACGTATATTTATTACTAATAAAAACATTCTTAAATAAAATTAAACAAGTTTCGAGAAAGCCTTTTAACCAAATAAAAGTAAAATTAATATACAAATTTCGTTTTAATTATTCATGTATGGCGAGCCAAAATTACAACCCCTATTAATTCAAAAACGTTCACAAATGAAATAAAAAAAACAAGTTTTTTTTAACTGAAAGTAAGGAACGACGTTAAAACTTAAAACAAAGAGAAATTATTCCGTATATAAAAGGGGCTGTCCCCTCCTCAACGCCTCGCTCTTTACGCTAAAAAGAGCTCATAGGAGGAGCATGGAGGCAAAAAGACTAATTGGACTTTCTCACAACTCAATTTTTTTTAAACAATAAAATTTTGTTTTAATTGCAAAATTTTTTAATTAAATTTAACGAAATTCACACCATCAGATTCAGCTTATCAACGAAAATTATTAAAGAATCTTCAAACTCCTATCTGCGAAAATGTGGAATTTTGCATTTTTAATTAACTTTAACGAAAATTACAGCATCACATTCAGCTTATCAGAGAACCCTATTAAAGAAGTTTCACGCTCCTATCTGCAAAAAGGTGGAAATTTGCATTTTTTGCTCGAAGAAAGATCACGATGCGTGCCCTCCAAAAAATGGAGGGCAACTAGCCCCCCTCCCACGGTCATTTTTTTTCTCAAAGTCACCCAATTTAAATTTTGAGACATCCATTTTTTTCAGCATAGTCGAAAATCTAATAAATATGTCTTTTAGGATGACTTAATCCCCCACAGTTCCCAGGGGAAGGGCTGCAAGTTATGAACTTTGCCCATTGGTTACATATTGTATTGGTTATTGGGAAGTATACAGAAATTTTCAGGAAGGATTTTTTCTGGTGGGGGGGGGGCTGGAGGAGGGGGGGACTCGGGAGAATCTTTCCGTGGAGGATGTTTCTTTGGGGTAAGGGACATTTATATGAAGGGGCGCCGGATTTCAAAGCATTATTTAAAAAACGATCAGAAATTAAATTAAAAAAAAAGCAATTCCTTTCAACTGAAGGTAAGAATCAGCATTAGAAATAAAAATGAAGAGAAATAGTTACGTATATGAAAGGGTTATCTGACAAGTCAAAGCCTTGCTTTTTAAACGACAGTTTTTTTTTAGTTCTTTAAAAAGATATATCTATTCTAATTAAATGATCTTGGGGTTTCAGGAGTTTGTTAACTAAATTTTTTTTTTTAATTTTAACATAAATAGCGTGGTATGTAATTCAGTGAGAATCCCATTATATACGTAATAACATATACGTAATAAAAAAAAAACAATAAAAAATAAGCGATACGGCTCAATAGTAATCGAAACTTTTAAAAACGGAAAGCGTAAAGAGCGAGGCGTTGAGGAGGGGACAGCCTCTTTCTTATACGGAATAATTTCTGTTCGTTTTAAGTTTTAATGTCGCTCCTTACTTTCAGTTTAAAAAAACTTTTTTTTAATTAATTTGATTTTTAAATCTTAGTTTTAATGCTTTACTTGCTGCAAATTACTTTGAAAAAGCTTTGCTATTACTTTACTTATTCCATTTTTACATATTTTTACTTTACTTGACATACTTTTTTCAATACCTTCCAAAAAAATTATTTCTCTAAGCCTTTCAGCCCATAAAAAACGAAATGAAGCGCATTGAAATATTGACCTCTTTTCCATAAATTTTAAGACGCAAAAACATTTTTTCGCGGTTGGCATGGAAACGAATACATTGTGCGAACCAACCTCCCCGATGTGCTAATATTATAATTAGTCAGTTCTTATGCGGTCACCAGAGTTTTATTATCTGAACTGGTTGGGAAGATATTAAGGGTGAGCAGTAATATTTACGAAAGCTGACCATCTACGTAACTTTTTCGCCTGTTTTAGGAAAAGGGATTTTTTGATCAAAACTTGGTAATTAGTAAGCTTCTTCGGACAATGAGGTTAGATCAGTTTTTAAAGTTGTTGACAAGCTTCGTAGCCAATTTCGTGAGGAAATAGCACATGAAAATGCTGAATTTGGCTATTTTCTGATTTAACAAATGAGCAGCAAAAATTTTTTTTTTGCAGAATGACTTCGCGACGGCTTTCAGATGCGGCAATCCTGCGTCTGCTTGAATCAGAAAATGGTGAAGCAGCAGTGGATTTTTTTACAGACGATGAGGAGGACCAGGAAATCCTTGACATTTCTAATAGGGAAGATTTCGATGATGATTATGTTCCTCCAGACGAGAACGAATATAGCAGCCCTGATTAAGACCTTTCTACTACAGTGAGTTTAAGGCAGCCGCAATCGAAGCGTAAAAAAACTGTTGCTGAAGGTCCTAATCTCCTGAATCACCAAATGAGACCGATGACGACCCTCCTTTATCCTTTCAGCCGCCAGGGGACAAACATATTGTCATTCCAAGGAAAAAATCTTTGAAAGGAAAGAATGGTCATCGATGGTCGGCTGTCCCGCCGTCCAGACCTAACAAGGCAAAGCCGAGAAGCATTGTTAGAGGTGTATCTGGTCCTGTAAGTGGCGATGCAAAAGCGGCCAAAAGTGAACTGTCAGCATTTCACCTGTTTTTTCAAACGCTGTCTTCGAGAAAATACCAAAACATACGAACGAGGAAATAGTGAGGAAGAAAGACTCGTATTCACAGCAAAGTGCAACCACTGCTGGAACGACTGACATAGAAGTTAGGGCCCTAGTTGGTATCCTCATTCTCTCAGGTTCACTCAAAGATGGGCATCTTTCGACCGAGGAGCTGTTTGACACCCAATTGAGTGGCTCTGCATACCATGCCACCGTGAGCCATCAGCGCTTCAGATTCTTGGTCAATTGTTTGCGGTTTGATGACAAAAATAGTCGGGAAGAACGAAGAAAACATGATCCGTTTGCACCTATAAGGGAAACGTGGGAATTGATCATACAGAGCTGCAACGAATATTTTTGTCCAGGAATCAACGTCACTATCGACGAGCAGCTTTTAGGATTCCGTGGACGCTGTCCTTTTAGAATGTATATTCCCAACAAACCTAGCAAGTACGGACTTAAGATTGTCATGATGTGTGACGTTGAAACAAAGTACATAATGAATGCAATGCCATATTTGGGAAAGGCGACAAGGACTGACGGATTTCCACTAGGACCATACTATGTGCGAGAGCTCACAAGATCTATCTGGGGGACAAATAGAAGTGTCACGACTGACAACTGGTTTACATCGATTCTGTTTGCAGCCGAACTACTGAAAAAACCGTATCGACTGACTACAGTTGATACAGTACGAAAAAACAAGAGAGAAATTTCGGAAGAGCTGCTTGTAAGCAAAGGGAGAATCACAGGAACCTCAATGTTCTGTTTCGATCGGGAGCTGACTCTAGTGTTTTATCTTCCTAAGCTATCAAAAATGGTCCTGCTTCTGTCAACTTGCCATGAGGGTACCAGTATCACGTATCCAACCAAGAAGCCTGAGATCATTGAGTACTACAATAACACCAAAGGCGGTGTAGACACATTTGACCAAATTTGTAGTTCAATGTCAGCGGTTCGGAAGACCAACAGGTGGCCCATGTGCATGTTTTTTGGGCTGATCAACATCGCGTGTAT
Source organism: Artemia sp. Qi Xiang Cuo (assembly GCF_049724085.1). Classification (NCBI taxonomy): domain Eukaryota; kingdom Metazoa; phylum Arthropoda; class Branchiopoda; order Anostraca; family Artemiidae; genus Artemia; species Artemia sp. Qi Xiang Cuo. The sequence goes on from NC_142805.1 coordinate 39,710,202, forward strand.
CAACAGTTATGTCATCTACTCCTTCAATATCTCCAAATCTGGTGGAAGACCACTTTCACGAAAGGATTTCATGAATGTTCTATTCAAAGAGTTGACCCAGCCGCATATGACCACTCGCTTAGAAACCCCCACTTTGCAGCGCTCGATCAGACTCGATAACAGTCAAACAATGGAGGTGACAGGTGAAATACATTCAGGAACGTCTGTGGAAGGGAGAAGAACGACCTGAAACCTTTGCCCAGCGCACATTCGCCGAATGACTACCAATTTTTGCAACCACTGCAAAAAGCCATTCTGCGGTGAGCACCATGCGAAGTCATGCATACCATGTGACTCCAAGAAATAAAATCAACCTTTTGTGCTGTGTAAAACATTATCTGAAGATCTGTTTTTGATAATTCCCACCTACTTTTAAAATATACTTAAGTGATGAGTTTTAAAAGTCAATGTTTCTGCAAGTAGTAATTTTTACGAAAGCTTACCATCTACGTAACTTTTTGGGAAGCTTACCTTTCTAGGGTTAAATTCACACCATCAGATTCAGCTTATCAGCGAACATTATTAAAGAAGCTTCAAACTCCTAGCTGCAAAAATGTGGACTTTTGCATTATTAATTAACTTTAACGAAAATTTCACCATCACATTCAGCTTATCAGAGAACCCTATTAAACAAGTTTCACGCTCCTATCTGCAAAAAGGTGGAAATCTGCATTTTTGCTCGAAGAAAGATCACGATGCGTGCCCTCCAAAAAATGGAGGGCAACTAGGCCCCCTCCCACGCTCATTTTTTTCTCAAAGTCACCCAATTAAAATTTTGAGATAGCCATTTTGTTCAGCATAATCGAAAATCTAATAAATATGTCTTTTAGGATCACTTAATCCCCCACAGTTCCCAGGGGAAGGGCTGCAAGATATGAACTTTGCCCATTGCTTACATATTGTATTGGTTATTGGGAATTATACAGACATTTTCAGGAAGGATTTTTTTCTGGTGGGGGACGGGGGCTGGAAGAGGGGGTTACTCGGGAGAATTTTTCCGTGGAGGATGTTTCCTTGGGATAAGAGACATTTATATGAAGGGTGCACCGGATTTCCAAGCATTATTTAAAAAACGATCAGAAATTAAATTTAAAAAAACAAGTTTTTTCAACTGAAAGTAAGAAGCAAAATTAAAACTTAAAACTAACAGAAATTATTACGTATATGACGGGGTTCTCCCCCAAGTCAATCTCCCCCAACTCGCTCTTTACGCTACAGTTTTTTTTTAGTGCTTTCAAAAGAGCTATCTATTCTAATTAAACGGCCTTTGTGATTCAGGGTTTGTGAATTAATTTTTTTTTAACTTTTAACGTAAAGAGCGTGGTATTGGCTAAGGGGAGAACCCCCTCATATTCGTAATAAAATATATGTAATAAAAAAAAAACAAGCGATACGTCTCAATAGTAATCGAAACTTTTAAAACGGAATTTTGATGTCAATATATGTATCAAAAGAATGGGCTTATAATACTGATTCTAAATATATAAATTTTATTAAGTTTAGTATTACTCATCAAAGGCTACGATCCTGAGAAAATTTACCTGATTTTTTAAAGAGGGAGGAAACATCCCCTACAAGTGAAAGAATTTTAATGAAAATCCCACCGTCAGATTCGGCTTATCAGAAAACCCTATTACATAGGTTTCAAGCTCATATCTGCAAAAATCTGCAACTATATCTGCAACGTTTTTTTTGTCAGAAGAAAAATATACGAATATAGAAGTTCGTTACGTAAGTTAACTTGTAAATTACATCAGAACCAAATTTAGAGGCAGCCATTTAGCAAAAGAAGAGTAAAACTTTTATGCAGATTTTGTTTACTTATTCAATGACGTCGAGTCAAAATAAAAGCTGTATTAACTAAAAAACGATCAGAAATTAAATAAAAAAAAACAAGTTTTTTAAACTCAAAGTAAGGAGCGACATTAAAACTTAATACGAACAGAAATTATTCCGTATATGAAATGGACTGTCCGTTTCTCAACAGCTCGTTTTCTATGCTAAAGTTTAACTATATGTCATAACTCTACTTTTTAAAACAATAAAAAACTATAGCATAAAGAGCGCGGTGTTGAGGAGGAGACAGCTCATTTTATATATTGAATTATTTCTGTTCGTTTTAAGTTTTAATGTCGCTCCTTACTTTCAGTTTAAAAAACTTGTTTTTCTTATTTAATTAAATAAAAAACGAGGTTTTCTTTAACTGAAACTAAGGTGCGGCATCATTACTTAAAAAGAACAGAGGTTAATAGGTAAATTAGAGGGGCTGTCCCCTCCTCAATACTTCGCTCTTCACGCTAAAGTTTTTTAGTAATTTTTTAAGTTTCTTACTGTTCTAAGGAGATAAAGTCAAATTTTAGCGCAAAGAGACCAATAACAAATACTAAACGTAAGCAATAGGCAAATTCATGACTTATCGATTTTTCCCCAGGGTCTGTGGGGGTCATTTTACCCCCAAAGGCATAGTTACCAGACCTTTCATCTTTGTTGACCAAAATGGCTATCTCAAAATTTTGTTCGCACGATTTTGGGGAAAAAGAGGCGTGGGAGGTGGACTAATTGCCCTCAAATCTTTTTCATTACGTAAAATGAGTACTAGAACTTCTATCTTCCGTTCGAAAGAGATCCTTGCCAATATTCTAGTAATATTGATCGATACGATCACCCCTGGAAAAACCAAAAAAAAACCAGAAAAACAAATTAACACGCATCCGTGATCTTTCACGGAGCTTGAAACATCGACAGTAGGCTTCTCTGATACCCTGAATCTAATGGTGTAAATTAATAAAGATTCTTGACTTTTGGGAGGGGTTTTCCCCCTTTTTTTTAAATGAGACAAATTTTATCAGGCCCATAGCTTTTCATATATAACAATAAAGTTAATGAATCTTATATATTTGGAATCAACACATTATGCCAATTCTTTTGATGTATCTTTTAATATCAAAGTTCCATATTTTAGGGTTTCGGTTACTATTGAGCCACATAGCTCCTTACTTACAGTTTGTTACCACAAACTGTTAGAAATGACACTTCTTATTGCTTATCAGTTAACAAATGTTCCGACGTTTATTTTTTTAAATAACGTTTTGATACGTTTAAGAAATAGAAACCGAGTGACCGTTTCAATTCAATCCAATTCAATTTATTCGAATAAAAACATCACACAAACATCAATAACAATAAAGATCCTAAAAGAGAACTTGTTAAGGACCAAAAAAAGCAAAATTTAAAGTGACACTGAAAAAAAAAGATAGAAGAATAAAACATGGGTAAATAAAGCAAATTGGTTAAAAGTTGAAAGATTAAATTATATAATCAAGTTTTGTTACATTGTTGTACAGCGTGCGGAAACTTGTGGCTAGCTCAACACTGGAGGGTATTTTGTTCCATTGAATAAAAGATTTGTAAATTGGAAATTGCTGGGCAGCACTAGAAAAGTATTTAGGAATTATGAAGGCTCTATTGGATGAACGGAGACAGTGGGCTTCTGAATTATTAACATAATAATAGGTTAGTACTTGAAGAGGAAGATTATTGTGCAAAGCAGAGTAAGCAAGCGATAAGTTTAGTTTTTGTATGATTTGATCTAGGAGCTATGCCAAAATTATGCCAAAATTGATATAGGAGCTATGCCAAAATCTGAGGACAAGTCACGGGATGGATATAGACGGGGAACCCGAAAAACTGCTTTAACGGCACGGTTTTGGGCAAATTTGAGTTTTTTAGTGAAGGACCGGTTTGTATTTCCCCAAACTGATCCCCAATAAAAAAAAAGTAAGGAAAAATAAATGAACAATAGAGGGTAACTAGGATGTCAGGAGGAAGAAAATAATTCACACGGTTAATCATAGCTACTAGTCTCAAAATTATTGCTGTGATGTAAGAAATATGATTAGAGAATGACAAGCATGAGTCAATAAATACACCAAGAAACTTGTCAACCTCCACTTGTGGGAGGATGTCGGAGGAGTATTTGAGACCAAGAGCAGGTTGTATTAAGTCTTTGTTGTAGGGGGTTCTCAATAATACTACTTGACTTTATTGCTATTAATGGTCATGTTATTCGTAAGGCACGACGCCTGGACTCTGTTCAGAAGGACTTGGGCAGAGGTTATTGCCGATGGTAAATTGGTGCCAGTGATGAAGAAGTTGCTATCATCAGCAAATAGTACAGGATAGGCCCAGGTCCATAACAAGATCATTGATATATAGGAGAAATAAAGTCGGGCCTAGAACGAAGCCTTGCGGGACACCCCTCTGAATAGGTAAGGGCTGAGAGGATACTCCACCTAAGCTCACACTCTTTACCCTTCCAGATAGATAAGAGTCAAACCAAGAGAGGGGAACACCACGAATACCGTAATTATTTAATTTACTTATTAAAATACTATGATCGAGCGTGTCAAAGGCCTTCGAGAAATCCAAAAATAAGCTCAATACAGTTTTTTTAAGGTTGATTTGTGAGTTTATGAACTGTGTGGCATCAACTAGAGCATGAGAAATTGAAAATTTCGGCCGAAAGCCATATCGGTGAGGAGAAATCAAGAAAACGGAGTGTTGACTGCCAAACAGAAAAGGAGACAGACTTCTGAAGGTAATTCTCTCGAAAATTTGGATATAATAGGAAGAATTGAGATTGAACGATAATTACCTATCTCAATTAGATCACCCTTTTTAAGAACTTGAATAACAAGGGTTGACTTTAGTAAATCAGGAAAAACTCCGTGGGTTAAAGATAGGTTGGCAATGTGCTTGATGGGCTCGTAAACAAAAGGAGATATGGTCTTCAGGAGCTTATTACTGCAGGAGCTATAGACAGTCAGGTGTAAAACTAATAGGGAGAGAACCGATGTTTTGAAGTACCTCATTGCTATCAGTTGGGCAGAAGAACATGGATCTAGAATTGAAGCAAGGGAGTACAGCCTGTAAGGAGGAGCGGGAGTTAGTATGAGGTACATTAGAAAAATAATTATAAAATGCGTCAGGTGCATGTAAAGGGTCAATTAACCTGTCATTTGTGTCTTTAAGGCGAATAGGTATAGACTTTGATTTTCTATTTCGTGAGAGTATATCATTAATGGTCGACCCAATCTTTTTCAGGTTTTCTTTGCAATTGAGAATTTTTGTATAATAATAATTTTTCTTCGCTTCACGGATGAGTTAAGTGTATAAGTTTTTACAATTTTCATAATTTGATAGGTCAATATCACTACTGGTCTTACAGGCTAACTTGTATAATTTGTTTTCACGACATAAGGAGACAATGAGGCTATGCTACATCCAGGGCCATATAGGGATAGTTTTCCGGTTAGGTTTACGAAGAGGAAAAATTGAATGGATAATCTCACTTAGCCTTTGCGCAAAACCATTTGCGGCAGAATTTACCTCTTGACAATTTAAAACATCGGACCAGTCAGTGGTTCTTAGGCAATCGATAAAATGGGTTATATTTGCAGAGCTGTAATTTCTAGTAGTTGTTGGGAGTTTAATACAGAATAACGATTAACAATCGTCATTTAAAGCTGTATAATATTCATATAAAACTGTAGGACAATCTAAAAAAAAGATAGAACCCAGAAAAGAACAAATGACAATTACAGCAGTAGTTTTAATGACTGAGAAATGTAATAAACTATTCTTGAATGTTGTAGGCCAATTATTCTATCGGTCATTATTCATAATGGCCAAGTATTATGAAAACTGCCCTGAATAATCAAGTTGATTGTAACATACTTATTGTTATGGAACTCCTGCTTTAGGTTTTTGGTTGCTAACAGCAGGAATCACTCATTGCCTATAATGCGTCACCACAATCTATTTTCATGAAAAAAAACTTTCTTATTGACAAAAACAACCACAATAAGGCTATGCAATTGTACCATTAATTCTATAAGGCACAAGACATGCGTAAATAACATTCAATATTCTGATATGTTTGCATTTTTGCAGCCCCCCTTACACTGAATTAAAATTACGATTTATCAGCGAACGAAAAACTGACCATTTGCCTAATTGTGCTGTTCATACCATACCAATTTGTCCAAGTGTCATTTTGTTTGTGAATCTTTCTTTTGGTTGGATTCTGAAGTTAACATCAAGTTTAAAGGCTTTCCTCTGGATTGCTAGCTTGATCGTGATTGATGACAGGGCAAGACACTTTTTTTACTAAAGAAAGCGACGAATTTTTTTGCTGTATCTGTAAAATCGGTAACAAAAGTCTTAATACTTTTGGATTGAGGGTGTCGCGACAAAAAATGAATATGGAATGCAAACCAGATGCTAATATTGAAAAATAGGCGGCCAAAAACAAAGATACTTCTAGTACACATTTAAGAAGAAGTAGAGTATGAGTCAAGAGCGGGCAAGAATCAGGGGGATATTCGCCCCCCCCCCCAATCCGAGAAAAAAAACAGACAGAGTAAACGTCTACAGTTGGCTGTAATTTATACCAATCAAATAAGTTGAAATAACTTAATATTGCAATATCTTATCAAAAATACAGTACCATCGTCATCGATAGGCTTCAAGGCATGTCTAATGCCTGGCATCTTTTTTTTTCATTCTGGGGTAAGTCCGTTAGTCATCTATATTGCATACCTTTTGTCTGTGACTACAACTATCTTTTTCTTAGAGGCTTTCCTAAGGGGTTAATTGTTTACTTGGAGTCTATAGATGACGCTGATTTGTTTTTCTCTATCTTTGAGAAAGACATTAGTTTCTAGCCTCGTTAGCTCCGCAAAGTTTCCAAAATAAACTCCTAAAAATGAAGGAAAATAAACAAGGAGTCCTTCGAATGTTTTAAATATCTTATTAGATTTGCAATATCAATGTCTAATATTAAACAATATTAATCCTTTTCGGCAATCCATAGCATAAGCCTTTCCATCAAAATGTATATGCCTCTGCTTTAGAAATGGAGTTACCGTAGTTTGAAACCGTTTTGTCAAGTAGTGTAAGGATCATTGTGCCCTCAGTCGCAAGTTTCACAATATCTACTGTTTTGATTAAAGCAACTGTCTTGAAGTCTGTTCTGGTGTAATTTGAGGCTGTAGAATTTCCAGAGCATATAGATGGTGTTGACAGAGGGACTCAAGGCCCTTTAATTGGTTTTTCTCTTAAAAGCGCACTGGGTATAGGAATTAGTGATGAAAAGATTCATTCTTCATCTCTTTACCATCCTCATTTCCATACAATGAGGACAACCACCAAATCCTCCCCCTTTGCACTGAATGCTTCATGGTTCTTTCAAGTTTTGGGAATGCCCTTTATTTTCGTTTGAAAAACAAGGCTTTCTTATTTCATTTTGAAACATAGACAAACCGAATATTTTCAATTTCTTCTTCATTAATGAAATTCTTCATCATTTCTTCGTTAATATGGATTCTCAATTAGAAGGCATGAAAACTGACTACCAAAGTGAGAGTTGAAACCTCCTGTTACACCATAACCTTCGCCATTTCTACAAAAGAGTTTGCTGAAACAAAAACAAATCAAATTTCTTCCTACATGAAGGGTTTTTTATGCATCGGTTGACGGGAAATCTGGTTATCAAAGCGAAAGTTAAACCCCTATCAGAGCTTAGTTTTGACTTTTTTTTCTAAGAGTATTTTTGGAACATTTTGGGAACTGATAAAAACACAACTGCCTAAGATACAGATTCTTTCAATTTGCATCTCGATTACTTACACATTTTTTCTCCAAACTATTAGAGATCACTGAATTACGAAATTGCTTGCCCCGAAAGTGAGAAGTTGAGACACTGTAATGCTTAGATTTAATTCTTTTTTATTTTTTACTATGAATAATGCTGCTCATATAATATACTAACAAACAAGAACTGTTGAAAAAATATAAAATTTACCAGAAACATATAATCTATAAAGGAAAAGAAGAAGAAGAAACCATTATATTAAGTGACACCGAGGAAAAGGCAACAATTTTAGTTAAACAGTGCCTGTGCTCCAGTCACCATTAGATGAACTGCTAAACATAGCCAAAAACAGTCTTTTTTCAAAGAAAGTAGTGGATACGTAATTCATATATCAATATTAGGGATATGTGGCTAAAAAAAAATCCCAAAGGAAAACCTGGAAAAAATGGTCTGAAGTCATCCATGTCTAACTCACCATCTAAAGCATCGACTATAATGAAGCTCTAATTCTCACCCAGAACAATCGCTGCGGAGACGACTAACAGTAATGAGACTTGGTTCCTTCAAGTTTTTTAAACTGAAAGTAAGGAACGACATTAAAACTTAAAACGAACAGAAATTCCTCAACGCCAGTAGTAAGGCATCTACATATTAAAAATATACAAGCACTTTCACAAGCCT